>NW_024068274.1:117500-187436 GCF_009389715.1 Phoenix dactylifera
TGAGCTACCGAACCATATTCAATACATGATTTTCAATTGCAAGTTGGGTATGCACTGGGGGATAATCTGCCACAACCTAAAGAGATGGGTTACATTTTGCAGCAATTTGACCTGTTGAGTTACTTTTATAATGTAAATTAATAATGGATAAGTTAATATTTAAGTATGCGTTATGTTGAAGGCCCAATCATTTTATGGAATCTTGGTTGCCAGTCCTAATATGTGATTGATAAATTCCAGTCACCGCACTCATTGTTACAGAGAAGAGTAAAAGATGCTAGTAAACATGCTTTTGTTTAAATGTGAATAGAGGTATGAGTTAGGTAGAGACCAAGGTCACAAAGGTTTGATATGTTGGAAATTTGGTATGTGTGCCCAACAAGTTTGACCTGCTAATGGTTATAAGTTGATCAGTGATGACTCATTGGTGGGAGTTTGGTAGTTATGAAACTCATGCATCTTAACTAATTAGTCTAACCCTTGCTAGACTCCAACTTGGCCACCCTATATTTTCTTATAGGTGGTGACTTGAATGGTCATGATGGAAAAATAGTAGAAGATAAAAATGATACTTGTTGGATGAGCACTTGGACTGAGCTATTCAACTAAGGAATAGACATTTGAGCTCTTACCTTATAAGTTGGCAGGAATAAGTAAATGTTTAAGTAGAAAGCTGATCATGTACTTCTAGGATTGGATAGTTGGTATGTTAAATAATTTATCCTTCACTAAGTGAAGAGGTGTTTACATGCATGGTTTGTAAGTTGATACCAAGAGAAAAGGTTAATCACATGACTCTGGCTAGTGGCTAGAAATTGGTGCACTGGAGAAAAGTATAGGGGATGGATTCAGAAAAGTAAAATATCAAATTATTTAGAAATGACCACATTTACACCAACTATGACACATTGTCAGCTTCAAGTTTTATTAAGGAGTTGCAAATGCACTTTATATAGAAAAGGATTTTTTGGTGGATAATTGGGGTCCAAAAAGTGATAAAAGGAATGAGATTTTGTTTTGAAAGAGTTGCAGCTGTTGAATGACTAGGACTTGGAAGATGTGCTCTACATAAGCAAAATAAGATATACTTGAGGAAGGTTAGATATGCATATTATACTTATTTACTTGATTTTTTGGCTTTCAAAAGTGATAGGAGATCTACATATGAGCTTAGGTTATGATATAATTTAAGTGAAGGATGGTGAGATTAACAGACTATTGATAGGTTATTTTAGGAGAATTGTGGATTAAATCATATGATTCATGAGCCTATAATTTAAGTCCTTGAAAAGAGAAGACATCAACTGCTTGGAAATTTTTCAGAGTTTAATGGATTAAAAAATTTAATTGCATTGCAATGACTCCTTTTCACTTCTTTCTCCTCACACCTGCTCATCTCACCCCTTTAGTATATCATACTTGTCATTTATTATGCTTCTCAAAACTGATATTTCAATAACCATGCTGTGGTTTGTGCTATTTTGTTATTGTTGCCTAAGTTCCTTGCCAGTTATGGCCATATTCTTATAGTGATATCTGTAATATATTGGTTGGCAAATTTGATCTGGTGATAGAAGAACATTTCTTTTGTTTTTTTTTCTCTTGTTTTTGAACTTGAAGAGGGGCAGATGCAGAACCCACCTCCTTTTATTACAGTGTAGATGGGATTTGAACCCAGCGACGTTACCACATGATAGAAGAATTTCACATAACGAGATGTGATTATTGATCAGTTATTTGAAGACATCAGTAGGACTTAATGCTTTAATGGAGAGATTTGATGAGTGCATTAGCTATCCTGGCTTATTCTTTTTCCTGTTCATGAGGGAACCTCCATCTTATAGACAATGATAATTGGTGAAGAGCCGATGTTGAAGAGGTGAGATTTTTACCATGTCCTTCATCCTCTTCCTTAGAGATTCCACCAAAAAAAAATCTGCTGAATGCGGAAGTAGATATTCATGTTGGACCTAGAAAATGTGTCATGTACGGGTTCAGGGAAGTTTGTCTTAAAAAAAGTTAAATAAAAGAAAACTTAGGAAGCAGGTGCAAAGATGAGTTACTGAGGATTTGGAAGTGGGTGAACCATACTGAATGAAAGAATCCTGCTACTAAGGGTTGGGCTTGGTGACAAATGCATGATAGTCCAACCAAAAGGGATATCCATCCCTACAGCAGTATCTTTAGAAACTATCTATCTTCATTCATCTGCATTCGTTCATACAGGCCATCGTTCCAAGAAGATCTGTGGTGTTTTATTTGGCGACTGTTTTCCTTTCAAAATATTTGGGGTTCATTCAGTCAAAAGATTTCTTCATGACGAGCTGTAAGCAGAAGGCAGACCTACAACCTGTGTGTTTGTGGCACATAAAATTGAAAATGGAACGGTGTGGATTAAACATCCGGAAGACATATTGATTTTTCTTTTTATTGTGGTGAAAGGAGTGGATAGTAGTCTCTTTTCCTTTAAATTTGAATTTTTTACTGACTCTTTGTCCAAGCTTCATGGAACTGAAGAATTTGTGGAATGACCTTTGTAAGTACCAGAATTGGTGCATTGATGCATGTGAGAGAGAAGATGGATGGCTGTGATCAAGGAAACCCCTAAAGTGAGGAGATAGGATTCTTGGCAATGGATTTCCAGTTTCTTAAGTGTGCACAGTTTTTCCTTTTCTTCCACCAATCTTGAGAGAAAAGAGAGTTTGTGATGCCGGTGTCTTGGGAGTTGGAGCCCCGATTGCTTTCGAAGACCTTTTTTTTTCGCATTTGGTTTCCTCTCTATTGTAATTACACCTTATACAACTCAACATTCCCTTTGGAGGATGACTATTGCAAAAAGTTTGCTTTATCTTACTGTATAGATTTTGCACTTTTTGTCTTTTGTAAGTTGAGTTTGGAGTCATAGAATGGTTCAAATTGCTTGTGAAGTGGAATTTTTTTTTTTTAAATTTCTGATTTCCTTGATCCAATCTTGAGTGTGAACATACAAACATGACATATTTGCGAGTGCATGTAACAATGACTTTCATAAGCAGTGTGAAACAGGATTGGAACTGCCTAAGTTTTAAGTCCAGGGCCATATGTGATGTCTGTATGAAATTTTTATTTGAAATTGTTGAGTTTTAGGTGATTAAATTTAGTTTAGGTGAAAAATATGTTGTACAACTATGGGATCATAGTAAAGTTGATTTTTAGGTGATTAAAATTAGTTTTTAGGTCAAAAATATATTTTACAAATATTGGGATAACAGTAACCTTGTTCTAAACCTATTTGGATTATGAAATATTGTTACCTGGTTTTAATCCATGTTGGATTAATCATTGTTTAGACTTCTTTTAGCTCCTTCTAGGTAATTGTAGAGTCACAAATTTAGATCAGTCTTTAATCAAATATTCAAATATAACATCTGTGTGTTTTTTGTGCATGTTTTTTCTTGTTTTTAGATATTCTTCTTCTTCTTCTTCGAATATAATATCTGTATGAGTTTTTTCTCGATCAAAATATTCGAGGATAACATCTGTGTGTGTTATTTTGTGGGTGTTTTTTCTTGCTTTTAAATATTCTTCTTCTGCTGCTGCTGCTGCTGCTTCTTCTTCTTTTTCTGCTGCTGCTTCTCCTTCTTCTGCTTCTTCTCCTCCTTTGTTTCATTTCTGCATGAGATGACTTTGATTTGTTATGGCTATAGATTACTCCATGAGATGTGGCTGATTTGTTATGGCTTTAGATTACTGCATGTGAGAAGGCTTGTTTGTTATGGCTATGGACTAAGGATTGTGCAAACAAGTTCCATTTTTTGCATCAACATAGTGTTTTCAGGATGGTTTTCAGAATAATGGTTTCAAGGGGTTTCTGCATGAGATGAGGCTTATTTATTATGGCTATAGACTAAGATTGTGCAAACGAGTTTCACCATTTGAACGAATATAGTTCAGTTGGCAATGTTTGAAGCATCTACTAATGATGGTTCACTTTGATAGGATAGAATGCTGTATTTTTAAATTTGAAATGGTGACTCTTTTTCAGTTCCCTTCTGAATATCTCATTGGAGGTTAGTTTGCTCAGCTTTTGTTAATCAGACTTGTATGCAGTGTTAACTAGCTATGTATGCAGAGCTACAAGTTTAGTTTCCAAGTATAATTTGGTTCAGAGAAGCCAAGTTTTCTTGAAAAGTTAGAAGTTCTTGAATGTTTATAAATAATTTAGTAAAATGCATTAGTTTTTTGTGCAATCACATAGACCTCATTTGGCATTGTTGTAGGTTGTAGGGATTTTGTCTATAGAGATTTGGGCATAGAGCATTTGCTAGTAGAGCTTTTTATAAAAAAAGTTGTCTACTATTTGGTAACTACATTTCTGAAATGCTGTAGAACTTTAACATCTGTTTGGTAACTAAATTTGAGAAAGTACTTTTAGTATCGGAAAATAATAATAAAGGACACTACATAGTACTTTCAATTATCGAACTATTTGTACTATCAAAACCTATTATTGAAAGTATTCTTAATTTAGAAATTAGTTATTTTGATATTTTAATCTAAGTATATAATACATAATAAAATTTTATATTTATTACAAAAATGTAACAATATTTCTATAATATTATCAATATTATAATAATATTATCTTGTTATAATATGATAAACTAGAATAATAATAACAATGATGTAATACAAGATAATACAATACTGTACAATATTATTATTATGTTATATTATTATTATATTGTATTATCATTATCAGAACTGTTATTATAAAGTATTATTAATTTGTAAATTATTTCTTTATATTTTAATCTTAATAATATAATAAATAAATTCAAAATTCTTAATTGCATGATTACGGTAGAAAGACACCAAATAAAATGGTTATAGCAAGAAAAAGTATTTTAAATTAATATTTTAAAAAATTTCATTGTTGGGGTTCGAATCTAGGTCTATTGAGTGAGCTTTCTTGTTCTGAAGAAAAAAGCTCCCATGCGCATCTCAGGTAGATCTTTTGCCCTAAAGCTCCAAATTGGAGCTTTTCCTGGTAGATCTTTTGGAAGAGCAAGAAAACTGTTTTAAAATTTCTATCAAACACCTTAAAATCAACGAAAAGACCTTTTGGCCCAAGAAGTGTTATAGTGTTGTTGGCAATGTTTTAAGCATATGCTACTAATGGTTCATTCTAATTAGGTGGGATTCTGTACTTTTTAGTTTTGAATTGGTGACTTTTCTCCAGTGCCGTTCTGAATATCTCATTTGAGGTTAGTTTGCTCACTTTTTGTTAACGAGACTTGTATGCAGAATTACTAGTTTCTAAGAATAATCTGATTGAGGAGGATTCAAGTTTTTGCAAAGTTAAAAGTTCTCTAAAGTTCACAAAAATTTAGTACAATATGATACTTTTCTACATATAATTTTTTTCTTTAATAACATAAAATGTGTTCACATGCATAGCTGTAATAGAATGGAAAATCCTTGCTAGAAAATGAGCATCTTTTTTCCCCCTGAATGTTACTTCACAAATTTTAATTGTTGTGTGGTTTGAGGTGAGTTTTAAGCAACTGTATTCCATTGGCAGATTGGATAATAGTTCTCTGTACTTTTAAGTCATTGCATTGAAGATAGTAGCTATATAGTTTCGAAATTAGATCAGGGTAAATATGTAGTTTCCAAATTAGATCAGGTCTTCTGTCATACCAGTTTAATCTGCTGCACAGAAACCAAAACTTTGTTACAAAGAAAGTGAGGCTGTTGGGTAGAGAATAAATCTGAAATTCTGAAGCGTCAGGCTCTTCATGGTGTTGTTTCTTAGGAGCTTTGAGGTTTTGAATACTTCTTTGCGCAATGGTATTACTAGAAATACAGCAATTTAAGTGATGAATGAGAATGGAGATTATGGTAATTGGACCTATGTGTTTGTTTTCTTGCTCTTTCTGATAACTTCTATGCAACTATGTTAGTTCAACAAGATATTAATTACTGATGGTCTAAATAGTTCCTTCTACTTCCAAGAGTTTAGGTGGATCCATGTAATAATTGAGATGCTTCCATCTTATGCTATCATTAGTTATGGAATTGACTAGTGATAATGGTACCCTTTTATCCCATGCAGTTGAAGCAAAAGCTAAAACAAGAAAACACTGAAGCTGCTAAATCAAGCGAGTGGACAACCAGCCCAGGATGTGCTGAAATGATTATCAGACCCCTTCAAACACCTGTCTCGGCAAAAGGAGGTAGAGCCTGTGGTAGGCTCAAGGTTGCAAAGTACAATAAGTCGGGACCTCAAACACTTGTGTCAAATGCAGGTGAGATTATTGCTATTTATGTTATGTTTTGTTTTCAAATCAAGTTCATCAGTAAAACTTAAATCTTTATCTTTTCCTTGTATGCTCTGGTTGGCAGCATTAGTTGTTGTAATACACTTGGTTCAGATTATACATCTTATCCTTTGAATTTGTTCCTGTTGGATGGGTAAATAAATGAAAATTGATAATTTAGTAAAGAATGATCTGTTAATTTTGCAGGTTACCCTTCTGGTAATCCTGTCACACCTGTTGGTACTTGCCGCTATGACAACTCTTTAGGTGATCGAAATGACACTTTTATCTGTCTGAGTAACAAGACAATTTACTACTAGTCTCCCCCCACCCCCACCCCCCCTTTTTCCTTTCTTTTAAGCTAAGACAGTTCTAAGAAACCTTCAGGGAATGTTGTTTGCATGAGCTGAAATCATGTGATGTAATTCTGTTTCAGGACTCCTAACAAAAAAGTTCATCAATTTGCTTAAACGTGCACAGGATGGCATCCTTGATTTGAATAAGGCTGCAGAAACTTTGGAGGTGAGTGGACAGTGTTTTGTAGTAATATATTGTCATATTGATAGTAATAAGAAGATTTCTACAAGTGCAGGTGCAAAAGCGGCGGATATATGACATTACAAATGTCCTCGAGGGAATTGGTCTCATAGAGAAGAAACTCAAGAACAGAATATGTTGGAAGTAATTTATTATTGTGTTTCCACATATTTGTCATTTCATTTTCTTTTGGCTTCTTTTATAAACATTTAGAAAAAGGACTTTAAGAATTCCCCAGGTGGCAAATAAACAAGGAATATTTTGACAGGGGACTTGATGACTCGAGGCCAGCAGAGATTGACGATGCTGTTTCAAGTTTACAGGTACATGATAGCTGTGTTAGTTTCTTTTGGACTCAGATGTGCACCTTTGTCTTTTGATGATACTATGATCATGATCTGAATGTACTCTCATCTTGCTAGTCCAACATTGCCTGAACTCTGTAAATGTCATGCTAGTTATTCTTTTCTTTTTTCCCTGAGAATTATGGTTGGAATGCCACTTCCAAGTTTGGACCTGCAGATCAAGTCCTGTTTGCATAATACTAGCAGTTTGAGCCTTTCTTTCTAGATGTGAACCTTCCATATCATAACCGGAATATTCAAAGTTTCTACTTCTCATTTTCAGGTAGAAGTTGAAAGTCTTTCAATGAAAGATCACAACTTAGAAAATTATATAAGGTTGTATGTTGCTCAAATTCATAAATTATAATTATCTTTAGGATCTTATTACCTAGCCTGAAACTTATACGTTTTTGCAGTGAAATGCAACAAAAGCTAAGGGATTTTTGTGAAGATGAAAACAATCAGAAGTAGGTTCTGCTTTTTATCTCATACATGGAAGCTTAGTTGTAATTTTGTAGCCTCTTTGTTCTTTCATTCCTCTCAACTTCAGCAGGTGGCTATATGTGACTGAAGATGACATCAAGGGCATACCCTGCTTTAAGGTCATCTCATTTGCCTGTAGAACATAATTTCTCAGGGCTGTCAAGCATTTAGATTCCTGTCATTTTAAAGTAACTACTGCTAAGTACATGCTCTCTCCATCTTGGTTGCAGAATGAAACACTAATCGCAATTAAAGCACCCCATGGCACTACTCTAGAAGTCCCAGATCCTGATGAGGTGGGAAGAGGCATGGAAGGTCTTATAGAAGTAAATGCATTTTAGATGTTGTGTTATATTATATTAAAGATTCCTCACTGCATAGCAGGCTGTTGACTATCCCCTGAGAAGATATAGAATTGTTTTGAGAAGTACCATGGGCCCAATAGATGTTTATCTTGTTAGGTAGCACTACTTTCCTTTCTGACATGCACAACTAAAGTAGATTTGCCCCTGGTACAGGGCATATTAAGAGTTTCTGAGTATTTGTTTATTTATGATTATTTCCTTAGTCAATTTGAGGAGAAGTTTGAGGAGTTGAGTGGCATGGTGGTACCTCCAAGCCTGCCACCTATATCAAATTCCAGGCCTGCTGAGACTGCAGCATCCACGACAGTAACAGAAGGGTGCAGAGGAAAGGTGCTTGAGGTTCAAGATCCTCGGAGGATGTGTACATATCTCAATTCTTCTCAGGACCTTGTTGGCGGGATGATGAAGATTGTTCCTTCAGATGTTGATGTAAGTGCTTTGATCTTGGATGCAGATTTTATCTATGATAAACAACTATCTCAAAAGAACTGCTAATATCTTGACATAGTAATAGTATCAAGCAATACTATGAGTGTACATGCAAAAGGGACAAGGCTTTAGGCCATAGTTATCAAACTATGACCTAACCATGTTGATCGGCTTTATAAGCCACATTCATGAATCAGAATAAAGAACAGTTTCATAGTCTGAGCTTTTTGTGAGTGGCCTTCAAACTTTACGTCTGTGTGTAGAACCAGCATTATCTATTTTGGCCTGATGGATCCTTTTTCTTGCTTTTATATCACCAAACAATATGTTCAATCTGTGATATGGTTGAGTTGTGGTGAGTTGCTCTGACTGCCCCTGCCTTATGACCATCCTTTTCATCATGTGAGTGCAGTTTGACCGCTATAAAGGCAAGCAAATTAATTTATTTTTCATATAATGTTTTGTTCTTTATCTGACCTTTATATTTCATATCCTTGAGTGCTTCAAGTCATTTAAATAATTTTCTTAATATTCTGATGTTTTGCACTAGCAGAACAAATAATGACAAGGAAATTTGTCTAACAAAATATCCACTAATGATTTATTTTGTTCTTTTACAAAAGAAAAAAGTTCTTCAGAAGGACGGAAAACATAATCAGTCCAACTGTTAGCTGTTTTTTTGTGTACTTGACCCTATCTGGAGCTACATAAAGATCATTAGCTCGTGAGCTAGCTAAGGATCCACTCTACTCTGCAATATGCTTTCGTTGATTACTCCATGCTCTTCTTAACAGCTGAAAACTCCGAACCTTAGATAGTGTGCAAATCTGTGCTCTCCTGAAATTATTGAGCTAATATAGTGGCTCTTCATTATATAAGAATATATATTCTCTGTTTTGCAGATTGATGCTGATTACTGGCTTCTATCAGATGCTGATGTCAGTATAACAGATATGTGGGGAACATCTCGTATCCTCTTTTTAGTACTTGCCTGTTCTTTCTTCTTTAGTTTGTGTTCACAGAAAATTAGATCTTGGAAATCCTTAAAACCAATCACAGCCGAAGTTCCATGGGATTTGGGGGGCAGGTTTGATGCCAACTTCATGCTGGGTAGCACCAGCATCCCTTGGCCTCAAACTCCATCATCTAGTGTTGCTGAAGTTCTTCCCAGCGGTAACTCCACTCAGAGATGAATACAGGATTGGTGGAAAATCTAGCAATAGAGGTTTGTTAACTTAACAGAAACTTTACATCTCTGTTGATCTCTCCAATGTTGATGTTTGTTGATAACCCTCTGGTTCGAGATCATTCATTTGGGTTGGTGATTTAATGTTAGTGCAGGATAGGCTACTGGGACAGCTGTTTGTGAAGTTGCAATAGGCTGAGTTAGCTGCAGTTGAAAGTTGTATAGCTACTCCGACGTATAGCTGAGTAACGTATGTGATCATGAGCAACCGATGAAAAATAAATTTGGATACCTGCTTTTCTGAAGCTATCATGTATGCGGCAACCATATCATTGAGAGTAAGCAACGAATTTGAAAGAATCAGATGGCATCTCTCTCTCTCTCTCTCTCTCTCTCTCTCTCTCTCTCATGCTTTTGCAAGAAGTTATCCGGTCAGGCTTGTACTCGCCTACTGCATGTATCGTCTCGCAAGTCTATTGATTTAAAGTTACATTGTATGGTTCCGCTTGGCAGCAAATTGAGGGCTTCTCCGTGCCCAGTATTTGTAAGCAGATGTATACGGAGCCTACCTCCTGTGTGTTTCCTTGCTCCGATCTATTGGTTTGAAGTTAGGTTGTATGGTTCTGCTTGTAACATGCCTTCTGCTTTGTAGGGCTGAGCGAATTTATATGCTCTCTCTCTCTCTCTCTCTCTCTCTCTCTCTCTCTCTCTCTCTCTCTCCATACAGTCTGTTGGTTTAAAGTGAAGTTTGTATGATTCTGCTTGGATGTAAATCGAGGCCTGCATTGTAGAGTACACATGGCCTCCTCTCAAGGACTGGGTGAACATTAGATGATCTCTTTCTCCTAGTCCAAGCCCCAGTTAACAAACATGAAAAAACTGTTGCCTAGCTTGGTGAAAGGAAATGCTTATGGGTAGGGATGGCAAATTGGGTTGGGTCTAACATTAGGTTGGGTCAAATTCAGGTTGGATCAGAAAATCATAGATCTGAACCCGACTTGTTTATTAAATAGATCAGAAATTACAACCTGAATCTGATCTGTTTAATAAACAAATAATCCGATCCGATCCGTTTAACCTGTTTAATAAAACAGATAACTTGTTTACTCTACTAAATTTGATCGGATCCGTTTAACCTATTTAGCCCAACCCGATCCCGGTTTAATTAAAAATTTCTTCAGATCTCGTACTACATCGAAGCACCAGAAAAGAACCTTAGGAGAAAGAAAAATATAGACTCTGGAGCTTGTTCTGTTTCAAGAACACATCAAGTTACAATTTTTGTTCCAAAAAATATGAAACAAAAAATCTAGATTTCTAATTACAAAATTAAAACAAAAACGAAGATGGATCAGAAGCAAGAAAGCCCCGATCAAAGTACAAAAAAATGAGTTCAGGAAACAAAAAAAACACCACCTTCAGACCGACTCGGTCCTCTTCCTGTGGTCTCCTCTGGCGCTCAATCCCACCCGTGTAATCTCTCTTTCCCTCTCTTGCTCTTTCACTGCATCACTATCACGGTCGTCGCTGCTGCTTCCGTCGTTCCGAGGGTTGCCCCAGTCTCTGACCCTCCTACCCTCCACCAGCATGGTGACGGGCCCCGCCCTGCCCTCTGCGGCCATGGCCATGGCGACCACGAAGTTCATGAGGATGTCCTCGTAGTTGCGCTGGCGACGGAGGGGAGGGAGGCGTAGCCAACGGCGAGATAGAACAGAAGCAAGAACAAAAACCTAGATTTCTAATCACAAAATTAGAACAAAGACGAAGATAGAACAGAAGTAAGAAAGCCCCGATCAAAGTACGAAAAAATGATTTTCAGAAGAAAAAAACCCACCTTCAGAGCATTAACAAGGTCGGCCCGGTCCTCTGCGCTCAGATCTACGCATCAACAAACACCAGGAAGAGGAGCAGAGATCAAAAAATTAAAAGAAATAAAAAAAGAGAGATCCGAGGGAAATAGCGGAGGGGAAAGGAAATCGGGAGTGGTAGTGGGAGAGCGGAATCGAGATCGGATAGATTGAGGCTGTCTTCTTGCTTGTCGTTGCTCATCGTCACCTCCGCCGAGATGCGAGAGAGATCAAAACCGTAGAGAGAGACAGAAGGATTGGGGAGCGAGGGGAAAGGGTGAATAGGAATTAGAAAGGACTGGAGTTATCATAGCCGAGAACCCAGACGCCATGGCTTCGCAAAGATCACGGACTAAGGGATGATCCGGATCCTTGGAGGAGATCTAGAGTTAGGGTTTCATACCTCTCAGTCTTCGGATTCGACCGTAGAGAAACTCGTAGAAGAGGACGCGGCGCTGCCATGGGACTGTGGGAGTGGCCGGCGGCGACCTTGTGGGCGACGTACTCGTGGGTGCCGACGAAGGAGCACGACCGGGCGGCGACCGGCTCGGCGACGAATCAGCGGGAGGGGAGGGAAGGGGGCTGGCTTGCGAGAGCGGAAGAGGCGGTCTGGGAGGCAGGAGGGGTCGTCGGCGCTGTCGGAGGGGTCGAAGGCAGCGGGCTCGAGGGTGGGGGAGGAGGTGGATTGGAGGGAGAGCCGGAGAGGTCGAAATGTCGAGCCGAAAAAAAAAAAAAGAAAAAAAAAAAAAAAAGGAGGGCACCAGTGTCCTAAGGACCCGTCGGGACAATATTTTTAATGGGTGATGGTCCTTGTGGGATGTTAGCCTATGACTCTTGTCCAACTCAACCCATATATTAAACAGATTATTAAACAAATTATACAGGTTAAACAGATCAGATATCTTAAACTTGTATCCAATTCAATTAATAAACAGATTAAACGGATCAACCTAATTATGATCCAAATTTGTTTAGGCTAAATCCAAAATTTTTTATGGCATGTCGAATACGGATCCAATTGGCGGATCAGATCATATTTTGCCACCTCTATTATGGGACTCCAAAGCTATGTCAACCGTTGTGCTTTTACATGCTATGGTTCTACCTGGCAAGCCTTGGATCCATCGGTAGCGATCTTGCGCGAAAATGTTCCATCCTGCTGATGTTTCATCCATTTGCTTGAAGAGAGAATTGGCAGGCATGCTTGCAGTCTCGCAGTTGAGATCTTGTCCAATCACTCAGTGAGTCCTTCTGACCCTTGATTAAATGTATCATTTGCATGGACGGTGGATGATTTAAATAGGAATGGCTGAACATAACAGGAGAGAGTCCGACCTCCGACCTCTTTCTCTCTCATATCCTTCAGATAGCCCTTGTCATTTAGTCGGGAAAAACAGCAATCTCCTGTGGAGTGATTGTACACCTTGCCCGTGAATTCTTTCTCAAGCATGTTCTCTCCATCAGAGCCGTGGTACGGCCCAAGAAAATGTTGCTCCGGTCCAGGTTTCAAAAGGGGTGTGGATTTTGAGAATCTAGAGCAGTGGGACAAGGGATCCAAAGTAAAAAGACTCATTCTGTTCTCTTGGGGCCATTTCTAGAGGTTGGGGATCGATCAATAGCTAGAATTCAAATTTTTGAACTTGAAGAAGGCCACGGCCGAATGTAGTGAGACCCAGTTGCACCAAAAAAAATAAAAAAGGGTCATAGATCAAAGATTCAAAAAATGGCAATTGGATGGTCCTAGATTTTGTCTCCGACATCTGAGAGTTAGAAATTCTTTCCTTCTCTTTGATTTGGAGGCAGAGTTATTTAGAGCGCAAATATTTCATACGTGAATTATATTCTCCCATTCTGTTTTGGAGGGTTTTTGGATGGATTTTTAGGTGCTCTTAGGATAACTTTTGTTTAATAGGGTTAGAGATATCAAAATTATGAAAACTATTCAAAAATACTTAGGTTATGATAGGCGGCGCTGGTGCGAATTTGAGCATAATCTAAGTTCATTTGAGAGGGTTCCAAAAATAGCTTAAATTAAGCTGAATATTGAATCGATGGAATCCAATCAACTTGACTATAGAAATTGAGTCAAACTAGTTATAATTAAACCTAATTTGAACCCATGGAATGCTGCTTAGAGTGAAGAAGAGGAGGAAATGAGGGTCAGTTAGAGAAGAAATGTTGTGAGGTTAGTGAAGCAGGCTAAACTTACAGAATTGGCTTGACTGGTTGAAAGAAATTGAAAAAATGGTGGGGTCATATTCTATTAAGCTCAAAATCGATCAATTGGGTTGTAATAATGCAGGACTTCACCCAAAATGGTTAGTTGGAAGATATTATTTGGATTCCTTAATTCTGTATAAGTATCCAAAATCTTTACGGTGAATAATCGATGTGGGACTAAATACACGCTTGCATGGGTCCTCACATACTTTTCCTATTTAAGCCCTGACATCCTTGTCAACGAACCCATGCTATAGTGTCATCTAGTCCACATAGGCTATGAGTCGAGTTCTCTCTGATACCATTTGAGATAATCTAAGATCTCATCCAAAAAGGTTAGCTGAAAGGTATTATTTGAGTTTCTTGATCCTGTATAAGTATCTAAAATCTTTTTGGTGAATAATCGATATGGGACTAATACATGCTCGCATAGGTCCTCACATTAATATTTGTCATACCCCAATCCGAGTTCACGAACCGGAGGTCATGACAACCGTTGCATACTTATACGGAACCCTCCCCACTAGCATGCAAGGCATCTCAACATGATCTCATAAATATGCAGCGGAACAATTTAAATAATAATGTGCAAACTTTATTTCATAACCAGCTCAACATTTAAATGTCTCACGATTCTAACAATATTCCAGGGTAGTACATCAATTTAAATAAACTCTATTCTAAGATAATCTGGGCCAAAGTTTTGCTAATCGCTTTTTCATTTTGAAAACCTCGATCGGGCTAATTCTCTGAATCTGTACAAAAATAAGAAATCGTATCATGAGCTAGACAACCTACACTACAAAAAAATAGTATTTTCAGCGCTTTTTTAGAGTCTGTACCGATGCTTATAAGCGTCAGTAATTTTGGCGCCGACATTTTGAAAAGCATTGCAAAAGCATCGGATAGATAGGAGTGAAAACTAAAGCTATGCCAATGCTTATAAGCGTCGGCCTAGTTTAGAGTTCGCCGACACTAATAAGCGTCGGCGAAAACTGAAGATAGATCGACGCTTATAAGCTTCATTCTAATTATTTTTTAAAAAAATATATTTAAAAATCCTAACCCTAGAGGCTTTGAGGATGGCTTTTTGGGGCGGTTCGGAAGCGAGAAAGAAGAAGAGGAAGAGGTGAGGGAGGGGGCCTCCATTCCCATCACTATTTCGAATCACTGTCCATGCTTGCCCGTGAGGATCCCCAAGAGCCGAAGGTTCATCCAAATGGAGGGATTCAGCATCTCCTCACTGCGAACAAAATTTCCATTAAGAATAGAAAAAAAGGAGCTAAGATCGGGGAAATATATGAAAGAGAAATTTCATACGATGTGGAGCAGCCGATAAGGAGGAGGAGAAGCTCACCAGATTTTGATAATGTCTAGCTTACCGTACTTCCTCTGATTAATCTTGGCATGCATCGTCGCCACCATTGTAGAAATTTCTACTGAAACACAAGATATCTTTGAAATAGGGCAAAATGAAACAAGATCAGGAGGAGAGTTTAAGGCTCACGAGATCTGGCCGAGAGGAGCTTTCCTCGCAAGAAGTTGATGAAGCACAAGATATCTTCGTCCGTTTGAGTATTAGTACCTGCAAATATGGACAAAATAACAATCAAAAATTCGAAAAAGGTGCCAAATCTCAAATCCCCTAAGAGATAGAAAATTCAAATTAAAAACCAATCACATACCCAAATAGATCTCTCCAAAGACCTGCTCCCGATCTTGTGACCGAGCCAAAACTTGTTCTCGACATTGGGCTCCATCGCTGCAGCCAGATTCAAGAAACCTCCTCCCTCGATTTCAAACCCTAACCCTAAAAATCAAATTTTTTACAATGAAAAAGAAAATCCCGAAGAAAAAAACACCAACGGCCGCAAAAATAGATGAACCCCCTCCAATCTCTCAAATCCTCACAGATTCATGCCAAACAGCAAGAAAATAGACTGACTCACATCATCCAATCGATCGGGGGGGGGGGGGGGGGGGGGGGGGGAATTTATGTGGGTGGGTTTTTGGGAGAACATGGGCCTCCGATGACGCTTTAGAGAAAGCGTCGTGGGGGTGGGGGCTGGGTTCATTTGGACTCCGACGATGCTTTAGAAAAAATGTCGTTGGGATGGGGGCTAGGTTTAGTTGGACTTTGATGATGCTTTAGAGAAAGCATTGTGGGTTGGACTCCGACGATGCTTTTAAGCGTCATCTAATCACTTTCTTCTTTTTCTTTGGCCTCCGACGATGCTTTTTCACAACGCTATCTAGCATCATCATAGTCATAATATCATGACCGTCGACACTATTTAAAAGTATCGGCAATTTTTTGTGCTGGAGCCAAAATTACCGACACTTCTACCTAGCATCGGCATATATATGTCGGGATAGCCAACTTTTTCTATGGTGCTAGTAAGCAATGATCACTTTAACTAAACAAAATCAGGTATTCAAATAGATAATAATTTGCAAAAAATAAGCATATATATACAATACTAATATATGAATCAAATCTTGCTTAATATATTAAAGTTTATTTATGGATTCAAATTCTTTCAAAATATTCAAATTATCTTATCAATTCTGAGCTATGACCACATCATCCTATGGTAGGGTCATAACACCGATTAATCTTTTTGCGGTAAGCTTCGCATCATTTTGTAGCAAAGTTCTTAGGACCGCAGTCTACTGGCTGTATGTCACTAATTATCTTGGATACAAGCTTTAGGACAAATCACGTGCCAACGTATAAGCCCCTATTGGTGGGGGTCTTCAATATGGCCAAGTCAAATTCAAATAGTTCTAGATTTTATATTCTAATTCTAAAATCGTGAGGTATCAAAATTAATCAATCAAATCCATAATAAGATCATTATTGTCCTAATTTTAAAATAATAAATTTCATAATAATATGCTATCCATCAAATTTAATTCAGTTGACATACAAGGTATCTAATGCTAATTTAATTTGAAAGAAGATGAGAGTACAGTGTTGCACATATAGCACAAGCAGAGTAAACAAAAATTTAGTCAATGAAAAATTAGGGTGGGACAGAGAGCAACGTTTGAAAAAAAGCCACCAACGCTACAAGCCTCGACCAACATAGGAGGAAGGGGACCACCAACGGAGTTTATTTACAAATAATTAAATTGGAGCAACATTTTAAGAGGTCCAAGTTGACATTTCTTTTTCAAGCATGTATAAAATTACAACTAGAGTTGATTTACAAGTAGAGTTTATTTTCTACAACTAGTTAGAGTTCGTTTATAAAAACCATAGAATGAATGATACCACCTAGGGTTATTTTTCTAGAATTTCAAGCAAAAATATTTCATTTCTAACATTGATGCAACACAAAAAAAATAGGATAGGGGGGCAAAAAAAAATATTCTATTTTTCTAGCAAAAGACGTCAAAAATCCTCCTCCCCCCCCCCAACAAAGTGAAAATTTTATTAAAAAATATAAAAGAACCGAGGCGAACTTACCCAGCAGTTGACTCTCTGTCGCTTGGATACGCTTAGTTGATCAGCGTAATATATGATTCTTGCAAGATTAATCAAAGAAGGTAGGATATTTTGTAATGAGGAACCCTAATCTTCGGAGAAAAGAGAATAATGAGATGGAAAAAGGGAACGAGATCAACTGGTTATGCGTCAATAATAAATTATTATTATAAAATATTGTTATTTATAAAGTATTTTAAATTAGTTTTTAAAAATTTTCATTGCCAAGACTTAAACCCAAGTCTCCTAAGAAAAATAGTTTTCTGACCCATCTCAATTATAGTCCAAAAGCTACATATTAGAGTTTTTCCTTGGTAGACCATTTTTATCTTTTAGAGGAGCTAGAAAACTGTTTCAAAATTTTTACCAAATATCTTAAAATTATCCAAATGATCTTTTGCCCCTCTCTAGAAGCAATGCTTTGCAAATATTGAAACCAGTGATGGCACATACCATGTAGATGACTTTGTTAAAAAGACGGTGGCAACTCTCTGGGACTTTGGAGCCTTTCTTCCCATGGAGTCTTCCACGCATGCTTCCATCCCTCACATGAGTGAAGAGTAAAAATTGGGCGAGCATAGCAGACACAGGAGATGCTGCATGAATGAAACTCTCGAGTTTGCATTAGACAAAATATAATGTGATGGTTTAATCGCCCATTCATGAATCGCGTTATCTATCCCACTAGCCACAAACTTCTATTATTGCCTCATGAATGAGGAAAATTGGGGTGGCACGTAGAATTGAAATGGGCCAGATTTGAGCTTTAACATTTAAAAGCCCAGCCTGCTGAGGCTTGGCCCATTTGGCAATTTTATGGCTGCTGCGTCCCGTAGACAAGTCGAGGTGCGTTCTCATCGAGTCCAGCGCCATCAGGCGCCGCGAAGCACGGGAAGGTGCTTCGCATCCAATAATTGCAATCCGAAAAGAATAATCAAAATAATTACACAAAAAGGAACAATCATAAACAAATCTAATGAAGATTCGACGGCCCTAATTTCCCTGAGCCCCGTTCTAAACCCTTCATTTCCTTCTATTTTATCTTTAATCATTTTTAAAACCCTTCGATCTCTCTCCTCCCCTTCCCCTTCGTTCCTCTCCCCCCAACCCCCCGCGTCCCTACCCCCAACTCTCCCGATGGCGAAGCCGGAGATGCCGCCAGCCGGGAGGACCTTCATCCCGACGGAGCATCACCGTGATCCCGGCCATGCTGGACCTCCGCGGGTTCGCCACCGCCACCAACGGAGGCGGCGTCTTCGAGTTCCGGGGCGGAGCGGGGCTACACCAGCATGCGGGACCTGATCGCGACGACGCCGCTGGCGGCCACGTTCCCGTCTCCTGCAGGAAGAGGAGGCGATGGCGTGGCGGGGTTTGTGATATCCCGATCAGGAATCGGCTGGTGAAGCAGGCGGCGCGGGCGTACCTCCAGCCGATGGCGGTGGAGGAGGCGGCGCGGTCGTCCCGCTGGTGGGCTACGTTGCGGCGGATCTGGGCGGCGATCTCCTGCGGCCTCAATCTGGGATTCTGCTTCGACTACGTCCGCCGTCTGATCGGCGCCATGAGTAGCAGGATGGAACTCAAGTGACGATCCTGGCGGCGGCGGCGGCGGTGATGGCGGCGGCGGCAGATGGCATCCGGCCGCTGTGACGGTTTCCTTTCTGGCATATTTCCATCTTTTTTCCTTTATCGGCTTTTCCGGTGTTGTGATATTAAGAAGATCGGAAGGAATGCTAGCTAAAAAGAAACAGTAGCTTTTTCTTGTTTTTTTTAATTACAAGAAAACAAAGAGATATAGTAGAAATAATTCAAGTTGCATGGGAGTTGGTGTTCGAGCGATGGATTCCGCTCCCACCGCACTTTATTTGGGGAAATTTTTGCATTGTGGTGAAGGGCAAAAAGTCTACCTTTGAAGTTGTTGGTGCCACTTGTAATGTGGACGAGTGTGAAAGAGGCATGCACGACATTTGAGAATGGGGAAAAGAGTGGAAAAGGGAGGTGCCGTTTGTTTTTTTGTAGGGTGAAAAGGACCTCTGATGGGGACAAATGCGAAGAGACTTGTGGAAGATGGTGGCCGAAAAATGATTGGCATGACCTTCAATGTGGTTTTCATTACATACTTGGATTGGAAAAAAGCAATCAACTCTAAACTCACACAAGATTTTTTTTTTTTTTTTTTTTTGCTGGGAAAGGAAAAAAAAAAAAAATAAAGGGGGTGAGAAAAAACTCATATGCGTAGCAATCTTTATTGGGGCCCCTTTTTACTGGAGAATGTTCGATATAGATAGACAAATTTTACTCATATCCTCTCCACTCCGCGAAAGAGCCCCACCAATGTGGCACACAAGAAAATTTTTCAATTGCTCTGTGCAATACTAATTTTGCAGGAGCAATAGATAGGAAAGAACTGGGATGATGGGTTTAAGTCTAGAATTGCATATAACTGTGATGAGACTGCATGCTTATTTCACATAACAAGGGTAATGCAAATCTTTTGGTTTGGAATACAAAATAATTGTTGTATGAAACATGGTTTCTTTTTCTTGTTCCTCTTGTTACGGTTATTCATAATCCACTAAGAAAGCTCATGGTATCGGCTGACTTGCCAAAGTTGTGGAAATTATAATGTATATTCTTTCAGGGGAAAAAATGAGAAAATTACAAGCTATAGTCTATGATTGGACTATGTTGGGAGACGTGTCAAACCATGTTAACAAATGCATCACCAGAAACCCAACCACACTATTTCGAGCAGAAGTGCAGAACCTGATGGAAGTACATGGCTATTACACCTGTGGTTTTGAAAATGAGTACCAACTACCAACCATATATATGGCTATTACACCTTTGATGGGACATGATCAGAAAGCGTGAATTATCTCAAACTAAGATAACAATCCTTACATTTAAAAATAACAACAATAATAAACATTGTGTCTAAATTAACTATGTTACAGCTTTTCATTTTATGCGTTTAAACCATTATACACCTTTTTGCAAAATCTTAAAACCTTTGCTCAATCCAAACTATATACAAACAAAACCAACGTGGATCATTCTAAGCCTAATAATACCTTTGCTTAACCTGCTCGTTTGTTGACTAATAAAATGAGATGAATAAAATGTTAATAATAAGATAGAACTCTCGCTGTCTAAATAACTCTTGCTTAATATCTGTTGGCCGTTGAATCCTTCACAGAGGGAAGAACAACGCATGCATCCCTAGTAGGTTCGTGCAATGTGCAAATATGCTATTAGTGCCAATGACTAGAAAAATAGAGGGTAAAGAGTTGGATGTCACAGATCCTAATGCTTTGAAGTTCAAAGACTTTCACTAATGTACCTATCTGCACAAAAAGAAGGTAATTGTAGGTAGGACTACGATTCTATTCTAAGTATTACAAATTAAACTAGAATAATTTAAAGTACACAAATTCGGGGTAAATGCAAAGACAAAGTAAAAAATAAAGACAATGATAATAGTAGATGTTTCATTGGCCAAAGGGCTCTTTCTTAGAATTAGATCCCACTACTTATACATGATATTATAATCAGTCTGGTAACCGTTCATCTTTGGTACCCGGCACCTATCCACATCCAGTCTTTCACTCTCTCACATTCCAATACCTAGTGCTAACTGTGCTCTACCCTTCATGTTCTGATAATCGTCTCTTACCGTATTAGGATTTCTCCTGCATGGCTTACAACAGAACCTCATAGGTCATCATACCTACTCAACCTTGAACTCGACACAATTGGTCCTCACTTTTTTCCATCACTAATTTGAATTTATGTGTTTGTGCATTTAAAGTATTTAGTTTATTTTTTGATGAATATTTTTAAATTGTAAGTTTCTTTGATTATGAGGTCAGTCACAAAGCTGTTGCTATCATGTGCCAATTTTTCAATGGTCCTTAGTTATCATGGAGGAGGGTCCCTGCACATGCTAAAGTTGGAATGTGGAAACAAGTTTGAGGTGGGTGTAATTAATTTATATTTCTTATTATTAACTTTTACCGTTGCTACACATGCCAATTAGTAAGTCTGATTACTTGCGACCTATATGTTGTTAGGAGATACACACAATTCTTCCAGGATAATTGCATCATATGCATCAAGTTTGGAACAAGCATTGTCAGCAACAGTTGACAATCCTCATTAGGAAGGGTCAGAAGCCAAAAGCTTGTGGAAATCAAAGGAGGATTAATATGGAGCCGTGATAAACCCCCTAATTGGATCTTTTGAAAAATAGAATAAGCTAATTGATATTTGGATTTCTCCATAATAGAAGAAGAAATCAAAAAGCCAACACAAAAAATAGAAACACCTATGAAGAATGGTAGCATCTCTAAATACTGTGGGGGATCAATCGCATTTGTCAATCATGACGAACGACTGATACACATCTTTATTCAATTAGATTTCCAATCAGCCCATTATATGTTAATGAATTTTTTCTTTTCTCTTTTGTAGAAAATAAAGTTCGGTAGGGAGCCAATAATAGTTGAATCTTTTAATCGGATGTATAAGACAAAGCAAGGCATGGGAGGATATGTGGATAAGAGAAGTGAAACTGTCATGGTAAGTATAATTTTTTTATGATTCATAAATATTATTGAGCTTGCTCATGTTTATCTCTTGTTTGATCCACCACATAATATTTTTCTCTTCTTTCAAATCAACTGGCAGACAAAGTACTCAGCTGAATACTCCAAAAAATATGGTGATGTATCCACCTCAGATGCTCCACTACGTGATTATGACTTGTAGTTTGAGGCAACTGGTGTTCAACTCATGGCCATGTCTATGACTTTAGTCCCCTAGAGGATCTCACTGGAATTATTGGGCAATCATCATCCTCTTCCACCTCTACAAGTCAAGCTCCAGAGCTGTACACGTGTGAAGACCTTCTAGGTATTCTTAAGTACGAAAAGAAAAAATGGCAAGAGGAGGTTCTTCAAAAGATGAAAGAAGAGATTGGCTTTGACCAGGCATGCAGATCAGGGGAGTAATAGTGATTCTGGTTCTACTGATCATGCTTCATTATGATTGCTTTTGCCTTAGATGATAGGACTTTGCATTTCTAGAAAGAATAAAATCTTTGTTGATCTCTATTACATACTTTTGGACTTTGATTTTGATGGATTTACGACATGTTGATGCCTATTTGAATGACATGTTAAATGACTTTTGCGTAATATGAATGCCTTTGCTATTAATGATATTATTATTATTATTATTATATTATTATTATTATTATTATTATTATTATTGGCCAATCAATGTACCAAATGTACTAGGTTATTGGAATGTGATCAGTGACCAAATTTAGTTACTGAATTGTTTACCAAGTATTGTGACGAGCAGCCATAAACTTAGCGACAGGATTTGGTTACTAAAATTTAATTTTGCTCAGTGAGTTGTAATAAATTAAGTAACGGTAACATTGTCACTAGGTCAGTGATGGAATTAATGACAAATTTAGTGACAACATTTGTGACCATGTCGGTAACGACTAAATCTATCACTGAAGGTTGTGACCGATCAGTGACCAAACTTGTGACCGAATTCTGTGACAAAATCAGTAACCAAGTTGCCTTCATCACTAACTTAGTGACTGGTTAGGGACGGAAAATACGTAATTTTTAAATATTTAATTCTTGGATTTGTAACGGCTTAATGACAGCGGTTTTGTCCCGGAGGTTAGTGATGGGAATTATCGCCGTCACGGAGAATTTAGTGACGTGTGTTTTTGTAACCAATTTAGGGACGGGAGCTCCGGTCACAAATTCCGTATTAGTAACGGGAAACACGATGTAGTGACGGAAATCCCCGTCACTATACGCGTGTTTTTTGGTGGTAGTAAGTGCAGTTGGCATCGAACCACTATGCTTTGTTTCTTCTTTAGCTTATTTGCCTATTCATTCAGTTACAATTCTAGCTAAAATTGTTTAACTAGTTTTAATTTGTTTCATCTTCATCTAGCTAACTTTGATTAAAATTGTACTCTTGATTGTATTAAGTTAGCTCCTCTGTTTAGATTATCTCTCTGCTATACATAACTTTATAAGCTAAATTCTCCGCTGCATGTTCTGATAAGTTAAAGGTTTTAACTTATCATTGTGTTTGTGATGCTTCTTTCTATTGTTTGATTTTTTTCGGCTATTACTTAGTCAAATGTCTGATTGAATTGCTTACTTTCTCACACCCTTTAGTAGCAAGTATATTCAAATTAATTTTTATTTAGCAAAGTTTCACTTGACAAATCTGCATTAAGATTCATTGTATTGAATTGCATGCTTGGGCAAACTTAGACTAATCTTTTATTGAGCTCATTTATCTGCTGTCTAATAGTTTTAATCTTGATTAGATTAGAATTAATATGTTGCTAAGTTTAAGTTCTACTATGCATCCATATAACCTACCTTAATTAACTCAAAAGTTTAGAAGTAATTAAAAGTTTGTAAAAGCCCAATTCACCCTCTATCTTGGGCTGCCATCTGCCCAACAAAAATGAACATCCATCTTGGCTTTTCAAGCACTAAACTAATGTGATGGATCATTCAGGCCCTGTTTGAGGGAACTGTTGGAAGTAAAGCTTTTATAAAAGCTGTTTGCTATTTGGTAACTATATTTCTAAAGTGCTGTGGCACTTTAATATGTGTTTAGTAAACAAACTAAGAAAGTACTTTTGTACGACAAAATAATCATAAAGGGATTATGTAGTAGTATACAACAGAGCATAATAAAATATAATAATATAATAATACATAAATATATAATATAGTATAATATTATTATAATGTAATATAATATTAAATTATTTAACATAACATATCAATATATTATGATATAATGTAATGTAATATTATATTTATAGTATAATACAATAATAAAGATATAAAATATTATAATTATTAGCATAAATTAATTTTTTATAATATAACAGTATTAAATTATTTAACATAATATATTAATGTATTATGATATAATGTAATATGATATTATATTTATAGTATAATAACAATAATAAAGGTCTAAAATATTATAATTATTAGCGTAAATCAATTTTTCATAATATAAAATAAAAGGCAAAGTCATTTGGAGGGTGAATTTTACTTGCGTGGTGTTGAAAACTGCAATTATTTTTTATGTGTTCAAATATTATCGATATTGAAAACTATAGCTAGAAATTCTTAAATTTGGTTCCTCTGGTACAAGTTATGGCATACTGATGGAACAGTTAGATTTTCTTAAACCATTTTTCAAATGATTCTTTTCTTTTTTTTTTCTTTTTTTTTTTCTTTTCTTTTTTCTCTTCTTCTCGAACTTTTCTTCTTCTTCTCTTCTTCTCTTTCCTGACTTCTTCTCCCTTTCCCCTCTCTCTGCGAGGTAAAGAGGCGATCGGAGCTCAAGAGGGGGCCAACTCAAGGCCGACAGCTTCTACGGCAGTCGGTCTCTCTTCCTACGGAAGAGACACCACACTGGGAGAAGTCGGCTGAGACGGCGACGTCGCAAGACGCCCGCAGCCGAGCCTGTGGCCGCTCCCCCCTCCCATCCCAACCCCTCTGCCTGCCTCCTCCCATCCCAGCCCTCTGCCATGCCATCGCTGGCGATGACCCCGAGTCCGACCGCGATCCCCCTGCCCCCTCCTCCTCCATCTATCTATCTACCCGGGCGGCGTCCTCCACCCACAGATTGATGAGGACCCCTCCGCCCCCCGCCATCGATTCCACTCCCTGACGTTCTCCACTCCGACCTCGACAACCGCCTCCTTTGGCTCCCCCGCCTCTCCTCTCCCGCAGCCAGATCCACCTCCTCCTTCTACCTGGCCGATGGCTTTGAGGCCGTCCTCATCCACGACCCCTTCGAGATCCAAGTCCGCTGGAAGGGATCGGGCGAGCCAGTCCTTTCCCTCGACTCTCATGGCCTCTTCGACTTTGATCAGCTGAGAGAGCGGTAGAGGAGGAGGGAGAAGAGAGGAGGGATTACTTTGGCATTGAAGAGGGGGAGGGAGGGGGATGGGTGGGAGGGGATGAGGCGGGGGGATGGAGTATTTTGGAATTTTTAACTGGAGGTATTTTGGTCAAAAAAATAGCTTTCCGACAAAGTTGAAAACAGCTTCTTTGGAGCTTAAAAGCTCCAAAATGGAGCTTCTCCAAAAAAACTGTTTTCAACTTTCTGAAAAAGCCAAAACAGCTTTCCGAAAATTTTACCAAATACACTTTTTCATCCAAAAGTACTTTTGGAAGGCTTTCTAGCCCTCCAAAAGCTTCCCCAAACGGGGCCTCAGTCTTCTTGCAATGAAGGCCATGTTGGGACCACGCCCGGATACAGCTTAGGATTTTTACCTTTCTGCACTAAGCTAGCCCAACCAAGGCAAGCAATTAAAGTCAACGAAAATTTTACCAAATACACTTTTTCATCCAAAAGTACTTTTGGAAGGCTTTCTAGCCCTCCAAAAGCTTCCCCAAACGGGGCCTCAGTCTTCTTGCAATGAAGGCCATATTGGGACCACGCCCGGATACAGCTTAGGATTTTACCTTTCTGCACTAAGCTAGCCCAACCAAGGCAAGCAATTAAAGTCAACGAACAAGCTTGAGCCAATACCATGGCATATCATTAGCTAGATTGGATGCGAAACAACCTCCATCCAGTTGTTACCATATGTTGCGGGGACGGACACTTTGGCCGGAGCCTCACGCAATAGTTAGCCCATATTAAGCTAGCAGACAAAGAGGACTGCGTTCCTTCCGAGGTATTGTTTGCTTTGGGCGTTTTCGGCCCGCGCGTTCAGTGATAACGGGGGGATACCCTCACGGTTGTGCCCTTCA
This sequence comes from Phoenix dactylifera, assembly GCF_009389715.1. Taxonomy (NCBI): domain Eukaryota; kingdom Viridiplantae; phylum Streptophyta; class Magnoliopsida; order Arecales; family Arecaceae; genus Phoenix; species Phoenix dactylifera. Next base: position 143,535 of record NW_024068274.1, read on the forward strand.
AAAGGCGCCTCGCTAATGGAGAGTGCTGGAGCAGCTCAGCCAGAGCGATGTGGTATTGTCCGTTTTGGGGATCGGAGATCGTAGACCCTTATAGGAAGCCACCCATTCCACCCCTCATGGTTTTGTCCCCCCGGAGAGGGCGCCTCGCTAATGGAGAGTGCTGAAGCAGCTCAGCCAGAGCGATGTTGTCACGACCCCCGCCCCGTTCTCGGCGGGCCGCCGCGACGGTCCTAGGGTGCGGGTAGGCATAAGGCCACCAGCCACCGCGTAGAACCCTACTACCTATCAATCATCAATAAATCTTGAAAATTTGGCATGATACATGCACAAAATGATCACTTTCCTATGTGACCTGTCAGGATTATCTCATTACATACAACAATGCTACCTGTCAGAGCAGCAATCACATAATCTGTCACATAATGAACCTGGACAATATATATCAATACATCATCTCAGGCATATAACTCATCTATATAAAAATCTGCTTCCCAATCCATCCATGGTCAAACCCATATCCACAACAGGATCTATGACTGTAACTATACACTAATACAACAGAAGGTTTATAATACACCAAAAGGTATAAACCTCTATCTACATTATACTATACTATACTATGGAGCGGCACAGCTAGCAGGCAACCATTAATCCTGCTCCTCTCTATACAATACCTGTCCTGCAATCAAAAACACCAAACTGGGGAGTGAGTATATAAATACTCAGTGAGTGGAGTAGAGAGTACTATGCACATGAGACAGAATATAATCATGGCTCGAGATGAAATCTCAAGATCAATAACAAGATGAACATGATCTCAACATAGAGAATATGGAGTAAATCATCAATATCACCACAATCAATATCAACTCATCTGAAGCATATATGGAATAATCAAGTAAACATATATGCTACTCATGAATATGCTCAACAGATCATAATGCTGGAACATACAAATCAGGTGTCAATATGCTGAAATCATCACTAGACAGCTATCGGGAGGTGGGTTTTACGCCCCAGGCGAACCAGCAACAACTCCCTACTGCCATATGCATATATCGAATATGACACCACACCAATATGTAAATCATCACTAGACAGCTGTCGGGAGGTGGGTTTTACGCCCCAGGCGAACCAGCAACAACTCCCCACTGTCACATGCATATGCAGGATAAGACACCATATCGATAATGTAAATGCTAGACAGCTATCGGGAGGTGGGTTTTACGCCCCAGGCGAACCAGCAACAACTCCCTACTGTCACATGCATATGCAGGATAAGATACCACACTGATCATGTAAATGCTGGCCAGTATCCAGAACAGAAATCCATCTCACATCTACATACTAAACGGCACCTCGCGGGAATTCTACATCCGCGGAAAGCCATACTGCACCTCGCGGGGTCTTACTATGCCCGGCGGCAAGCAGAATATAAGTCGTAGGACCGGCCGATCCTACGCCTAGGGCCGTGTCCCCCCCTAGGAAGGGACTGGGCTCCGCCCACCCAGAAGGCTACTATGTGCACAAAGGCCGATGTTCAACCCCATCGACTATAGGTGTCCTGCAGATACTGCCAAGCCATGCATAAATGCCATAATGCACCCTCCCAATACTCTACTAAAAAGGAGCATAATCAAGACTACCACTCACTCGACTGACCCAATCATAAACTAACATCAGGGTTGGAGTGAGGGTCAAGGAAGTGCAATACAACTCAATATACCACTAAAAAGGCTCTACAAATCTTTGAAATAGAGAAATGAAATCAATTTACAAAAGAAATCATTTCACAATTCGGAATCAATTTGATTACTCATCAACCTCTCGTAATTCCTCTCAATGTTCCCTCAAATGCATGTACAGAATAATCAAGCATGGAGAATCAAGATTATAGAGGAATCTACTACAATATCAATCAATATGCTCAAGTGGAATCAATTCACACTTGGCGACATTCATGAAAATGAATTAAGGATGCTCATGGTGCAAAGTACATGACTCCCACTCACCTGTCAATCTGGCACAGCCCTGATACGCCTCCAAAAATCTACAGCAGGCAGTGGGAACTTCTTCCTCTTGTTCCCTAGCTTCTTGCCCAACTGTGACATGCATTTACAATACATTTAGTTTGTATCAAGGGCTATAATCTACGTGCCAATTATAATATAGGGAACTTTAATTGATTCAACTCCCCGTTCCCTAAATCTTTTCTTTTCTTTCTTTTTTTTCTTTTTATTAATTAACTCACCATTTATGTGTATTAGGGACTCCCTTGCATGAGTACAAGGTCCCCTTAGCTTATCTAGGCTTAATACCCTATTATAGCATGAAATCCCTATTTTCCACCCGGATGAACAGTAACCGACTGACAGTGGTTACTTCATCCCGGTTTGATCTACTTTCAGGACTCCAAATTTGATGAAATTTTTACCTAACATTCTACACTCATAGAGGATTCCAAAGAGATAACATGCATTCATCGGAGGCCGTTTGACCCCTAAATAATTCGCCGAAGTTGGGACTTCGACACAGTTTTTCCGTAGTGCCGGAAAAATTTGTCAAAATCCGATTCTTCCTCTTTTAACCGCCTCTACAACCCTTATCCGACCCTCTAGACTATATCCACCCTTTGTATAGCCTAATGTCATCAAAAGACTAGATAGGGATGGATATTTACCTTTTTCTTTTTGGAAATCGAGGTCCTTGCGTAGAGGGGAAGGAGATCTACACTTTTTCCCTTCAGCTGGCAGCGCAACCGGGATCTCCTCCTTTTCTTTTCTTCTTCTTCTTCCTCTTCCTTTCCTTTCCTCTCCTTTTTTTCCTCTCTGTTGCCGTCTGAGAACCCCCCTCTCTTCTCTCGGTTTCATTCCAAAAGCCACAGCAAACCCTCCAATTAAATCACATCAAAACTATTCACCCTTTTTTAATATTATTAAATTTCCCATTTTGCCCCTAACACTTCAACATATCTACTGTTATGCCATTAACTTTTGATTCCTTTCCAATTTTACCCTTACCACTTCAACGCATCTACAACTATGCCATTATCTTTTGATTCCTTCCAATTTTACCCCTCATATCAATTTTAAAGGACTATTCTATCCTTTTTTATATAAAAAAAATATTTTGGGGTTATTACATCCTCCCCCCTTATATAAAATTCGTCCTCGAATTTAAAAGAGTAAATTACCTGATTACTCAAAGGGGTGAGTGTATCTGCTTTCATATTCTGCTCGGTGTGGTATTGGAAATCAAATCAATTAGAAGTGTTTTACCTTCTATCTCTACCACACAGGTAGGAAACACATACTTCGCTTTTATACTATCCCCTACAGATGTACTAATAGCTAAGGGAATATGCATTAATATCTTATCCTTAGCTAACTTCCTACCTCCCCTTGATCATTAACCCTCCGTCTATCAGCAGGAGGAGATTTTTCTCTTTGGGGCTCGACATGTGCAGAACCCGCATCCAATGCTATATCTGGCTCCATCCTCCTTCCAGGACGAGCAGGTCTCTCCTTGGAGGTATTCTTTATATGTCTCTAAAAGAGTTAAAAAGAGAGGGCAGTCGTTACACACTGAGTCATAATATATTTTACTGAATTGTAAATGACTCATAAATTAACATACAGAAAAACCTATGCTCCATAGTATAATCCTATACTTAATCCTGACTCACCTATTGCTCTGACAGGACTCTTCTTAACCTTTGCTCTGATACCAAGCTTTGTCACGACCCCCGCCCCGTTCCCGGCGGGCCGCCGCGACGGTCCTAGGGTGCGGGTAGGCATAAGGCCACCAGCCACCGCGTAGAACCCTACTACCTATCAATCATCAATAAATCTTGAAAATTTGGCATGATACATGCACAAAATGATCACTTTTCCTATAGTGACCTGTCAGGATTATCTCATACATACAACACAATGCTACCTGTCAGAGCAGCAATCACATAATCTGTCACATAATGAACCTGGACAATATATATCAATACATCATCTCAGGCATATAACTGATCTATATAAAAATCTGCTTCCCAATCCATCCATGGTCAAACCCATATCCACAACAGGATCTATGACTGTAACTATACACTATATACAATAGAAGGTTTATAATACACCAAAAGGTATAAACCTCTATCTACATTATACTATACTATACTATGGAGCGGCACAGCTAGCAGGCAACCATAATCCTGCTCCTCTCTATACAATACCTGCCTGCAATCAAAAACACCAAACTGGGGAGTGAGTATATAAATACTCAGTGAGTGGAGTAGAGAGTACTATGCACATGAGACAGAATATAATCATGGCTCGAGATGAAATCTCAAGATCAATAACAAGATGAACATGATCTCAACATAGAGAATATGGAGTAAATCATCAATATCACCACAATCAATATCAACTCATCTGAAGCATATATGGAATAATCAAGTAAACATATATGCTACTCATGAATATGCTCAACAGATCATAATGCTGGAACATACAAATCAGGTGTCAATATGCTGAAATCATCACTAGACAGCTATCGGGAGGTGGGTTTTACGCCCCAGGCGAACCAGCAACAACTCCCTACTGCCATATGCATATATCGAATATGACACCACACCAATATGTAAATCATCACTAGACAGCTGTCGGGAGGTGGGTTTTACGCCCCAGGCGAACCAGCAACAACTCCCCACTGTCACATGCATATGCAGGATAAGACACCATATCGATAATGTAAATGCTAGACAGCTATCGGGAGGTGGGTTTTACGCCCCAGGCGAACCAGCAACAACTCCCTACTGTCACATGCATATGCAGGATAAGATACCACACTGATCATGTAAATGCTGGCCAGTATCCAGAACAGAAATCCATCTCACATCTACATACTAAACGGCACCTCGCGGGAATTCTACATCCGCGGAAAGCCATACTGCACCTCGCGGGGTCTTACTATGCCCGGCGGCAAGCAGAATATAAGTCGTAGGACCGGCCGATCCTACGCCTAGGGCCGTGTCCCCCCTAGGAAGGGACTGGGCTCCGCCCACCCAGAAGGCTACTATGTGCACAAAGGCCGATGTTCAACCCCATCGACTATAGGTGTCCTGCAGATACTGCCAAGCCATGCATAATGCCATAATGCACCCTCCCAATACTCTACTAAAAAGGAGTATAATCAAGACTACCACTCACTCGATCTGACCCAATCATAAACTAACATCAGGGTTGGGAGTGAGGGTCAAGGAAGTGCAATACAACTCAATATACCACTAAAAAGGCTCTACAAATCTTTGAAATAGAGAAATGAAATCAATTTACAAAAGAAATCATTTCACAATTCGGAATCAATTTGATTACTCATCAACCCTCGTAATTCCTCTCAATGTTCCTCAAATGCATGTACAGAATAATCAAGCATGGAGAATCAAGATTATAGAGGAATCTACTACAATATCAATCAATATGCTCAAGTGGAATCAATTCACACTTGGCGACATTCATGAAAATGAATTAAGGATGCTCATGGTGCAAAGTACATGACTCCCACTCACCTGTCAATCTGGCACAGCCCTGATACGCCTCCAAAAATCTACAGCAGGCAGTGGGGAACTTCTTCCTCTTGTTCCCTAGCTTCTTGCCCAACTGTGACATGCATTTACAATACATTTAGTCTTGTATCAAGGGCTATAATCTACGTGCCAATTATAATATAGGGAACTTTAATTGATTCAACTCCCCGTTCCCTAAATCTTTTCTTTTCTTTCTTTTTTTCTTTTTCTATTAATTAACTCACCATTTATGTGTATTAGGGACTCCCTTGCATGAGTACAAGGTCCCCTTAGCTTAATCTAGGCTTAATACCCTATTATAGCATGAAATCCCTATTTTCCACCCGGATGAACAGTAACCGACTGACAGTGGTTACTTCATCCCGGTTTTGATCTACTTTCAGGACTCCAAATTTGATGAAATTTTTACCTAACATTCTACACTCATAGAGGATTCCAAAGAGATAACATGCATCATCATCGGAGGCCGTTTGACCCCCTAAATAATTCGCCGAAGTTGGGACTTCGACACAGTTTTTCCGTAGTGCCGGAAAAATTTGTCAAAATCCGATTCTTCCTCTTTTAAACCGCCTCTACAACCCTTATCCGACCCTTCTAGACTATATCCACCCTTTGTATAGCCTAATGTCATCAAAAGACTAGATAGGGATGGATATTTACCTTTTTCTTTTTGGAAAATCGAGGTCCTTGCGTAGAGGGGAAGAAGATCTACACTTTTCCCCTTCAGCTGGCAGCGCATCCAAGATCTCCTACCTTTTCTTTTTCTTCTTCTTCTTCCTCTTCCTTTCCTTTCCTCTCCTTCTTTTTTTCCTCTCTGTTGCCGTCTGAGAAACCCCCCCTCTCTGTCTCTCGGTTTCATTCCAAAGCCACAGCAAAACCCTCCAATTAAATCACATCAAAAATACTATTCACCCTTTTTTTAATATTATTAAATTTCCATTTTGCCCCTAACACTTCAACATATCTACTGTTATGCCATTAACTTTTGATTTCTTTCCAATTTTACCCTTACCACTTCAAACGCATCTACAACTATGCCATTATCTTTTCATTCCTTCCAATTTTACCCCTCATATCAATTTTAAAGGACTATTCTATCCTTTTTTATATAAAAAAATATTTTGGGGTTATTACAGATGTGTATTGTCCGCTTTGGGGATCGGGGATCGTCAGACCCCTTATAGGGACGCCACCTATTCCCCCCTCACGATTTTGTCCCCTCGGAGAGGGCGCCTCGAGAAGAAAGGAACTTTGCCCCCCAATTAAAGCCACAGAACTTTCCGCTACTAGCCGACCGTGGAACTAAATTCCGGGTGACCCCCTCCCCCCAACAACATAGCCCCCCTAGCGGGAAGGTTCAGTGCGCCTCCCAGTCCTAGGAGGTAGCCTGCAGCAAGGGGCGCGACCCTTCCTCTAGCGCCAATCTGTTGCGCGGGACGGATGCTTTAGCCGGAGCCTCATGCAACAGTTAGCCCACATTAAGCTAGCAGAGAAAGAACACTGCGTTTCTCCCGAGGTATTGTCCGCTTTGGGCTTTTCCGGCCCGCGCGTCCAGCGCTGACGGGGGAATATCCTCACGGTTTTACCCTTCAAAAGGCGCCTCGCTAATGGAGAGTGCTGGAGCAGCTCAGCCAGAGCGATGTGGTATTGTCCGCTTGAGGATCGGGGATCGTAGACCCTTATAGGAAGCCACCAATTCCACCCCCTCATGGTTTTGTCCCCCGGAGAGGGCGCCTTGCTAATGGAGAGTGTTGGAGCAGCTCAGCCAGAGCGATGTGGTATTGTCTGCTTTGGGGATCGGAGATTGTAGACCCTTATAAGGAGCCACCCATTCCCACCCCTCACGGTTTTGTTCCTCCGGAGAGGGCACCTCGAGAGGAAAGAAACTTTGGCCCCAATTAAGGCACATAACCTTTCTGCTACTAGCCGATGTGGGACTAAATTCGGGTGCACCCCCCCCCCCACACACACACGCACACACGCGCGCGCACACACACACAACACCATAGATTTAAGCCTGGAAATTACTGGCCTAGATTAATTCAAGCTTCCTCTGTTTTTGAAACTTCTTAGGCTTTAGAGCCAAAATGTCGAGACCTGGCTGGATTTTTAATTTAAATTTTTACATATTGATCCTCGCAAAATTTTTAGAGGGCCAGAAAGCCACTTTGTAGCTTGAGCTAATCATTGGGCACAGAAAATTTTAAATTTTAAAATAGATCAGACTCAAATTTGATGAAAAACAAAATACAATTTGGACCCAAGGCCCGATCCATTATTAGTTTTACGGCCCTCCAAAATATTTTTAAATAATATATAGTGTTTAATAAATATTGGAAGTTATTTTAAATTTGTTAAAAAACCGTAAAAGATCGGAGGAAATTTCAATCTACCAAGCTATTACTTCAGTTGGAACAATAGTTTATGGAGGTCCATTTTCGGCCCATATTAGGACAGACACTTCTTTTTTCCAAAAAAAAATGTTATGAATAAAACAAAAATAAAAAAATTCAACATCGATGTGGCTGCGTGATTTAGATGACTTGCTGAAAAAGCTGTTATTTGGCATCATGCACCCCACGTGAATCTCAACCGCAGAACAGGCTACTTTTTTCGGATGCCCACCAGAACCGATCCGCGTGCTCGCAAAATAGAATACTCTTATCAAACCATACGTAATCCAAGATCCAAATGAACCTTGTGGTACTTTGCCTTCTAATATTCCTCATTCACGGGTTCCCTTCTTGTAATCCTTTCATTTCCTAATCCCTCCATCCCTCTTCAATTCCAAGCAGCTCCATTAAAACACGCTCTTTTCCACCCAGTTGACCCCACCCAGCTCACGTGGCCCATTAATGATCTCTCTCTGGGGTCAATCCTCTTCACTTCTTAAAGCTACGCCTTCTTCCCTGTTTCCTTCTCTCTCATTAGATCATACCTGCCCAAAACTCTCTCTCTCCCTCTCCCTATGTCTTCTAGCCTGAGAAAGCTTCCGGTCCGCCACCCGGTGGTGGTAGACATCGGGTGCAACTGCCGGCGGCCAAAGCTTCCTTTCTCTTCACCTCAACCTCCCGTTCGAAAGCCAAAGCCACTCTCACCGACCCCTTCTCTCCCACCACCACCACCACCACCACCTCTTCCTTCACTGCTGCCACCTCACCGCTACCACCGACACCTCCGCATGCGAGGACACGGCGTCGCCGGCCAAGCGATCTCCGCTGCCGGGAGCCCAGCGGTGGGTGGGCGGGGGACGAGGAGGAGGAGGAAGAAGGGGAGGGTGGCGAGGGAGAGCGTGGCAGTGGTCAAGGAGTCGGCGGAGCCGTACGCCGACTTCCGGGAATCGATGTCCAGATGATCGTAGAGAAGGAGATATACGCGTGGGAGGACCTCAACGACCTCCTCCACAGCTTCCTCGCCCTCAACTCCCCCGCCACCACCACCTCATCCTCCGCGCCTTCACCGACCTCTGGAGCGGGGTATTCTCTGCCCCCTCCACCTCTCTCCTCTCTTAACCGGTGACTGGGCTTCACCGCCGGGCGTCTAAGCTAGCCGTTCGTGCTTATGCCTTAGGATTCCTTACTGTAGATGAGAAGACGTCAGAGTGTTTGGGGTTTTGGCGTAACGTAGCGGATGGTGTATAATGTAATGATGGTAGGAAATGTGTAGTAAGAGTGTTGTTTGGCTTGGCGTGGAGGACGATCATGATGGGCGTGCGAAGGGGTTGTGGTGATGTTTTTTTTTGAATTTCTCAACCCTGAACGGCGTTTACTGCTTCCCTTGCAGAACTCAATGATGTTATTTATTTTATGCAGTGATGTGTGTGGCCTTAAAGAGTGGGCCTTGCTTTCACGATATCTTTGGGTCAATCCTCTTTATTCTCTCTCTCTCTCGCGCGCGCGCGCGAACACGGATTTCCGTCTTGATATCTGAACAGTTAACCTCAAGTTTATCATATGCTAAAAGAATTATAAAAGGTAACCATATGGCTTCATAATAAAGATTTGATAAAAAAAAATATTACTCAAGATTGACTCAACTCAACTCAAATGTCAACCAAGCTATACTCAAGTTCTAATTTGAAATCGAGCTTCGATCATAATTAAAAAATATAATTAGAAGTTAGAAGTTAGAAGTTAGAAGTTAGGTTAGATTAATATATATATATATAAATATAATTTTTAAATATTAAATTAATAATTTATAAGATAGATAAAAAATAATATTATTGAATATATATATATATACTCGACCAGGCTTGTGAGCCCTCGAGTCTAATACTTTGCTGCTTGAGCCCAACTCAAAAAATGTTGGAGCTACTCACGATTCAAGTTCGGTAATAGTCGTGTCGAGTCAAACTTGTATCCGAGTCGAGCTCAAGCAATTCACGAGCTACTTAGCACATTTGTACCCCTAGTTGTTTGACAAAAATTATGGTTCATATAATATAAACCAAGATTGCATAAGAAGCTTGGATCCTCATGATGTAATCATCATTTGTGAGATTTAATAAATATACCCTTGCTTGATTAATGCCCCTCTTTGGCTTTCATTTCTCGACAAAGGGTGAGAACTAATTAAAGAAAAGTGTAGTTTTAAGAGTTTTGAAGCAAACTGCTTAAATTTCTCCTAGTAGCTAGTTGTTATACGTTATGAGTATAACAATGGGAAAGTATTTATAAAGTCTTGAACCTCGAAGGTTTCTTTTACAAGTTAAAATTCTTACTCAAAAAACTGACCCAATTAAATAGGAAAATTTCCAATTTAAATAAACTTATTTAATAGAATAGGATGTGTACTGTTGGGGAGGAAAATGGACTACCCCACAAATACAATTAAAACACCTGAATTCGAACGCAAGCTTGACCTCAGAAGGCATGAGCTCAGAAGGCTGACTTCATAAGGCCGAGCTCAGAAAGCTGACCTCAGAAGGCCGAGCTCAAAAGACCGAACTCAGAAGGCCGAGCTCAAAAGACATGAGCGTAGAAGGTTGACCTCAGAAGGCCGAGCTCCGAAGGCATGAGCTCAGAAGGCATGAGCTCACAGCCGAGCTCAGAAGGTCGACCTCAGAAGACCGAGCGCGGAAGGCATGAGCTCAGAAGGCCGACCTCAGAAGACCGAGCTCAGAAGGCCGACCCCCAGAAGGCCGAACTCGTCGTCCACATGCTGCGGCCATATCCTACAGCAGCCTCACCACACCATGCCTTGCTTGCTGGCCACGTTACGACATATCAACTAGGGATCATACCCTGCTACGACTGTCAACGCCTCACCGTTTTCAAGAACGGATTGTACGTGCACCACAAGCAAGCCCTGGTTGCACGCCATCCCCACTCATGATGGGAATGGGCCATACCTTTGCCACCAGACACATCTATAGGGACTATAAATAGCCCCGTAAGGTAACATAAAAGAGACTTTTGGCTGGGCCTACTAAACTCTACTCTAACTTGAGTGTCAGAGGGCCCTCACCGGAACCCCACTGGTGAGGCTTTGTGCAGGTCTGCTGCCGCACGGGAGGTGGCACTCGTCCTCTTCTTCCACTCACTGGCAGCTCCCTCGGCCCCTCCGGCGTGGTCACCCTCGGGCCAGATTTGAACCACAACATGTACATAGGTGGAGGGTATCTTTTTAATTTTTCATTCTTATTTTAAAAGTAAACAACCGTAGAGGCTGAATGCAAATACAAGGTGCTTACATTACAAGTAATAGTGGTGGAAGCATGAGTTGCTGGATCTCCTTGGAACTCTTTGTGATATTTATATGACCTACTAAATACATATCTACATTTTAGCTAATATAGATCTCCTGTTTTCTTTAGAAACTAAGTGCTCGTTTTCTTTAGAGAGTAACTGCTCTCGTAATGTCATAGAAATATGGAAAGTGGAGACTTATGGTCAATCGTTCATCCGAAAAGCGCTTTTCATTACAATAGATGAAATACTGATACACGTGACTTGGGCCTAGTTAATATGAGGTACCTCTTTTCTTCTTTTTTTCTTTTTCTTTTTTTTGTAACTAAGTACCTTTTTTGTCTTTAAAGAAAAGAAAAAAAAGCGCACCTTCATGAAATAGGGTAGTTCTAAGCTTGTAAATGGGTCTGATAGATAAGGGACCCCATTTGACCCAACTCGCTTAAAACCCATACTGACCCATGTTAAAGGACCTGTAGGGCCAAATCGGGTCCTATTTTATTTTTTGGAGTGAGTTTGAGTTTACAAAATTCTGACCCGATCCGATCTGATCCGGCCTAAACCTAAACCTAGAAAATTGTTAGAGCCCATAAGCTGCAAGAGAGGCAGAGGAGGCAAAGAAGGCACTTACTGAAGCTTTCAAGATGACAAAGCGGGTGGAGTTATACGATGCAAATTTCACTTGAAGCGGTTGCAGAGGAAGTCTCAAGTGGATGGGTTGGGTAGTTGTTGATGCCGCCGAGTTCAAACAGGCAAATGAGAAGACTACACATAAAATGTGTGGCTGATGCTCTTTGGATTTGAGAGATACAGAAGACAACCAAACTTGGCCGCTGGGATGTAGCCTTTTGGAAGAAAGAGATGGAGGAAACTGAGATACCAGGCTCTTATGATGGGAATAGGGTGCCACTTATGTACCTGCAAGGCTGCAACAAATGTTGTCTTAAGTGCCTATAGAAATGATCTAAATTACTTCTATTAGAGAAAAACCATGAATCTGCTTTTGAATTAGGATTAGTTTTATTCCATTTATGGCTTTGCTTCTGTCTCATGATAATGCTCATTAAGAATATTTGTAATGACAACTTAAGTTGTATTCTTTTCTAATATTTTCGTTCTTTGCAGGATTACTTTTCATTCTGAGAATCTAATTCTTTACTAACTAATGTAGTTTTAATAGCATGAAAAAGACTACTCCAGTTTCTTTGAAACTCTAAAATCTGGAATTTATCTTTTGATCTAGCATTGCATTGTGTTCCAATATATGATTTTCCAAGAATGGGGCATAAATGCAAATGCCTGAAGATCCAAAATCTACCCGCAACTAAGCTGATCTTTACTATGAAAGGCCGCTGAATGGATCAGATTTTGAAATCCAAAATGTATGAAATAAATAAAACAATGTCATAAATCTTGGCGATCAGACTCTTTTAATGTAGTGTGGTGGACTAAAAGATCATTTCTCAATGGATAGCCAATGTACACGCTTACACTACAAGAAAAATAGTTTTTTCCGGCGTTTTTTATAGCATTTACCGACGCTCGGTAAAAATCCAGCCGACGCAATGGAAAGCGTCGCAAAAGCGTCGACTATACCTGAGTGGGAAAAGTTTTTACTGACGCTTAAAAAAAGCGTCGGCAAAGCCTATGCTTCACCGACACTTACTGAAGCGTCGGCGTATGAGCTTTTGCCGACGCACTAAAACGTCGGCTTAAACTGCTAATTCGGCGTCCAGGCTGGGTTTTACCGACGCTTATGTAGCGTTGTCTAAATCCTATTTTTACCGACGCTTTGAAAGCATCGGCGATAGCGTGCCAGGCCGTGCCGAAGGGGGTTTTTAACGACGCTTTAAAGCATCGGGAGTAGATTTTTTTTAAAATAAAGAAAAACAAAAGCATATTAAGAAATATATTATAGCAATATGAACTTGCATTAAATTTACATCAAGACAAACATACAGATCATTCGAAATATTCATATTGTCATATAAGATTAAATTTACATAAGTTTAGAATTACAATGTATTTTGAAAAATATAAGAAAGATACATATAAAACTCCTTAGATAACAGTCTCAAAAATATCAGTGACCGGATTCAGTACCATCATTATCTCTACGAGCTGTTGAAGTATCAAAAATCTACAAAAAAAAAAGAGAAACTTTAGAAATTATGAAAATCATTAACTCATGAAAATAAGTGATAATTATGTAAAGTCATTAAATATATATAGTTATTTTACCTGAGGAGGGAGAAATCGTCGTAACATAGATGAAATATGTTCAAGCTGAGACTGCAAAGTTTGTTGGTTCTGCTTCAGCTCCGCTAACTCTACCTAATGGCGATCCTTCATATCTTCAATTGTTGCCTGAAGTCTACTAACTTCTGCATTGCTGCTACCTTCTCCAACATTCTTATATACATTCCCACTGCAGACAACTGAGTGGGGGTAACTCCAATGCCATAACCCCTCACTTGACCATAACGCTCTAGGCCCAATAATTCGGCGAGCACCTGAGCTTCGACATGACTGATCACGTCGGATAATGATGACTTTCCGACACGCTCTGAAATAAGAGTTGTTGCTCTGAAATATGATAAAACATTTTAAAATAGTTTCAAAGAGTTTCAAAATAACTTACGAATTCAGCTCTACGCCTAGCATAACTCATCAAGCCTGAAGTATGAGGAACAGTCTGAGAGACTCGTGCAGCTCTTCCAATGTTGAAATATGTCTTTCCAAAAAAAGAATAAACAATATAATATATTTAATGTATAAATTTGTAATCTATATTATTAGTAAATACGATCTAAGGAATTGAAAAAATATACACAACCTGAGCTTTCTCTGAAAACCAATAGTGGACAAGCTCCCTCCATTGATGAGGGATTACATCAGGAGGACAAACACGAGCCACCTCCTCTTCAGTCATGCCCACGTGCTTCCAGTCCGCCTTTAGTTTCGCCTTATATTCTTTCCATTTGCGGTTGACGGACTTCAGTACCCAATCATGGCTATTTGCAGGAAGGACAAACTTTTTCTACACCAAAGTCAAGAATGTTATAACAATGATAAATCAAAAAATAAAATTATAATAGTAAGCAAAATCAATTATTTACCTCAATAACTTTAAGAAGCTCAACCTTATACGAAGGAAGCATTTCATTCCATTTCGTATAGTTGAGCGGATACAACTGACCCTTCCGCGCAACCGATCCTAGAAAAGTCGATAAAATGCTTGCAGCCCTCTTGATAGGCTGCCCCAGTTCATTACATTGGACGATGATTTTCTCATCCTCACGTAGGCTCCACACGTCCTATGCTCGAGTGGGTCCTCGTGTCCTCCTCACTCTCCCCAGTCCATCTATAAAAATAAAATAAAATATCCATGGATTGTAAGAAAAATTAATATAAAAAATGTAAATCAAATTATCCTGGATGTGCACGTCATCCATGCCTGGACAATCAACAGATGGCATGTGCGCAGACTGAGACTCGTGCTGCTGGGGCTGCTGTTGGGACTGATCGGAAGAAGATCCCACGGATGTGTGCTGAAACTCAACATCTCTGAATCGTTTTCTTCGCGGCATGTTGTTACCTAGTATGCACAAAAAGAAGCAATATTAGTTAAATAATAAATAAAATCTAAATGAATTGCAATAGAATATGTCTGTTTCACCAGGTTGTTTCTTGTGTTTTAAACATTGTAAGACCACAAGATTCATTTCAAACATTTATGAATAGTTGATCCAAGTCAATGCTCTTTTCTTGCTTCTAATTATGATGTAAATCTACTTCAGGCATTTTTTTTGTTGCCTTATTAGTTTTGAAAACTTTTATTAACTTCCCCTCTCACTGAACTTTCTCAAGTAAATGCCAGTAAGATATATGTGATGTGTGTGCATGCAGTCAATTAGTTAATCATCTAATTCTCTTTAGGCCTTGATATTTATGCATCTTCCAAATGCTTGGAAATATGGTTAGTTTTATTTAGATAGTTTCAGGTATTTTCCTAGTTACGTGTTGAAATGAACTAAGAAAAGAAGTATTCCATGTCTGTTATTGTACAATTGATTAATATAACCTGAGTCATCTATATACATGACTCAGTCAATGTGACGGAAAAAAGCAAACTTCAGGTGTCAAAACAGCTGAAATAGCTAGGCTCAGCTGTATTCTAAAACAGAAGCCCTGAATTAGGTTCATTTGCTTAATGTGCTTGAGTTCCATGAGGCTTGTATCAAACATGCAAAGTCATTGGTGCACTTTTTCATATCTTCAATTACATTAACTGAGGCCTTACTTTATGTGATTGTATAACTACTTATCTTTTATCTCTTTTATCTTAATGCTTTTATATTTTCAGGCTGTCTAGCTGCTGCTTAAGTTGGATGTGAATAATCCTGATTGCCACAGGTGTTTGGTATGTCACCCTGAAAGTTTCAACATGCCTAAAGCCAAGTGCTCTGGTTATTTCCATGGCTTATCTGGACATGCTTTTTCACAGATAAGATTCTTTCATAAAGTTAGCAGCTTTCCTGCCCCAATGATAGACTCAATGATACTAATTTGAAATACAAAAGTCATAAAATGCTGATTATTGCTCATTTTCTTTATTCTTCATTTTACCAACACTATATTTCATCAAGTTAATCAAAACACTTAGAGATTATAACGCTATCACGAGATCAAAACTACGAAATTAGAATGGAACAAGAAAAATATCTTCCATACCTTCGGCCGGAGATTTGTCGGGAGAAGCGGTCGGAGAAGAGGGTGCAGAGGATGCCGAATGCTGGACCGCCGCCACCGGAGAGGAGGGAGAAGGAGGGGACAAGGGTCGGCGCTCAGGAAACCCTAGAAACCCTAGGTTTTGGAGAGCGTGGAGGCGGAGGAAAAGCATTCGAAAGTCAGAAAGCAAAAATCGTGAATCAGAAAAAGAAAAAGGTGAAAGAAAAAAAAGACTATGGAAACGGCAAAGAAAATACCGAGTCTATGACCCAGGGCCTCTCTCTTTTCTCTTCTCTTAGATAGCGTGGTCCAGTTCGCCGGAGAGAACCCTAATCCAATACCTTTTACGGATCCACAAAAACAACAACAAAAGGTTTCTTCCCAAATGATCAAACACAAGAGGGATTCAATCAACAATCTGATCAAACCGAAAGAAAAACAATGGATTCGAAAAAGGGGAAGAACAATCATACCTTCAAGGCTCTCCCGATCGGCACTGCAGAGGAGAGAGTAAGAGAGGAGGTTGCACCGCAGAGGAGGGAGGAGGAGAGGACATCGCTTAGCACCGGAGAGGAGGGAGAAGGACGGGACAACAGTCGGCGCCGGAGAGGAGGGAGGAGGAGGCAGAGGAGGGTCGCGCGGCTATTAGGGCTTGATATGTCGATCGAGGATGGAGGAGGGGGGCGGATGCGGGTTTTGAGGGGTATTTGGTTTTCAACGACGCGAATAAGCGTCGTCTTAGGCCAACTCTACGACGACGTTAAGGAGCGTCGTATATTGCCAACGCTTTTAAAAAGCGTCGGCTATTTTTGGCGCTCTGCGGGAAATTGCCGACGCTTGTAGTAAGCGTCGACAAAAAAGCGTCGTTAAAACCCCTTTTTCTTGTAGTGTTATATACAATATATGTAAAATCTTAATTCTGAACCAGACTCGAATCGGACCCAACTCGTATCCAATTTTTTTAGGTTGGGACCAGGTTATACATAGACCTGACCGAACCTGAATAACCCATTGGGTTAGAAATTTTAGCCATGGATATCCGACCCGACCCGACCTAATCTTTTATAGGGTTGGGTCTGGGTCTAACATTAAGACCCAAACAAGGAACTGGGCTGGATCGGGTCACTCTGACCCAGTCCGACCCGACCGATCGATTTTCACCTATAGGTAGATGTGCAAGTGCTCAAAAAGGCTGCGGAGCCTCTCGCATCTTGCAAACCATACAGGCGGTATCCCCTTGGACTTGATCTCCTATTTTATCATTTTAATATTTATTTATATATATACACTAGAGATGTATGATTCTGGAATCAACATAAATTCTAAAAAAATACTATTTAATTTTTCTTTGTATTAGGATAAGTAGGTTGAGTTTTAGACTCAATATATTTAAGTTTGTCATTTGGTAAAAGTAGGATGGTGATATTTTTATGTTTTGGTGAGAAAGAGAGTATGTGATTTTATTAAGAGGAAGAAAGAGAGTGACGTGAGGTGTGGAAGAGAGATTTCATTATCTTGAGTTTTTTAAATAATTTTTCTCCCTCAAAAATATTTTTTATCCACTGTCGTTGCTTGATTTAATTGGTGCTTATTTTGGATCTTGAGCCGGCACATTTGATCCACATTACAAAGCATACCATTTTATGTGGTATCAGAGCTAGGTTGGAGTGCCATCTAGTAGTGTGTAGCTTCGATTAAATTTTTTTGGAGAACAGTTTCTAGGGCAATTTTCAAAATAGTGGCTTTATTATTGGTGATTTTAAAAGTAATTTTTTGGCGTGGTTTTACAGCTTGTAATAATTCTTTATGCATATATGCACACAATTTGGCTCTATTATGGTTAAATATTTAGATTATGATAGTCGATTTCGCCAACTTTAATATGGCCACTTTTGCTATCACTTATCTACTCCTTAAGTTGAATAATATCAATTATTCAATTTGGATGTTGTTTGTCCTTTTCGTCCCATCTAGGTGTGCTAAGAAACTTGTTTGATGAAAAATGATAAGCCAAATAGCAATGAGGTAGATAGGTGCGAAGGCATGTCACCGGCCTTAATGCAGCCAAAAAGAGGGTGATTGAAGGGATAATAAAAGAGTAGCATGGATCTAGGTGCCTTAACATTCAAAGGCTACAACTACCATCACACTACCATACGAAGGAGATGGATTTAGATAGGGATAAGGATTTAGATAGTAGAAATCTAAGTTAACACTGCTCTTAAGGTAGAGTCCTCCTAGTAAATAAAATTAAACTAAGAAAAAATAAAATGCATTTGTTAGATGTCCAAGATCTTTTTATATAATATAATTTTATTTTTATGATAAAATATAATAATTACCCATTTTGGTGGTTGCTATCTTTATTTGACCTCCATTTCTAATGGTCCTGATAACTGACGCAAGTTATCGTTCCACTACTCTATATTCATCAATAGAATTACTATGACTTTCAACTACCTTTACTCCATCTAACTTTATCCATGTAACTCTTACTCATAGCCTCCAACTAGATTGTTGAGTCTAGGTGTAAATAGAACTCTATGGTCAAATTATGTCTGATGGGACAATATTTATAGAATATCTTAAAAGAGTCAAGAACAATACCAATAGATATTCATAACAACAAGGTTGTGACAGAAAAAAGTAGAATTTGAAAATGAAGAAAGTGATATAAATTCTCCAAGCTACAATGGGTAAAGAAAACTATCTCCAGAATCTAAGATATAGAAGATTCGAAGGAAGCATGAAATATTCCAATAGCTGTCCACTTAAGATTTAGCAAGGGGAGACATCAAAGTGTTCTCAAAATAAAGATTTGAAATAATGGGAGCTTGATCAATTAGAGGCTTGATTGAGTTTAGCAAAAAGATTAGAGTATGGTAGATTAATCAGGTCAAGGATCCATTAAGTCTAGAAAAAAAAAATTGGAGCAAAAAGAGTTCGATCAGATGGGCATTGTATCAAGTTTCGAAGAGATTATGATGGAAGAATTAGTTGATTTAAAATTTTTCAGGAAGAGTCAAAAGATGCCGCAGTTTATATGGTCATAGAGAAACATATTAAGGAGTTAAACCATATAGAAATTCTTATACTGAAGCTATCCAAGATATGAATGTTTCTTTTGGAAAATTGGTTGGCCATGAGGATGAAGAGCTGGTTAGTTTTAAAATAGTTTCAAATATCAAGCAACAAGAAGACATGCTTAGTATATAGTGCCTTGGTATTTGACATGACTCTTGGTATGCCAATTAATTTTGAAGCTGCTCCAAAATTTAAATAGTTAGAAGAGACTATGAATGAGAATTTGATTTCTTGTATCAAAGCTAGCTGTATTCACATATATGGAACCACTCAAATGAAGGTATAGGAATATGTACAAAGTTTTGTTGTTAATTTTGCTTATTTGCAAGTAAGGGTCGATGCTCTAGCAAGTAGTAATTGCAACTGATCACAACTTGATGTTTGTTGGCGTAAGCTAGCTATATTCATATATATGGAACCACCCAATCGAAGGTATATGAATGTGTCCAAAGTTTTCTTGTTAATTTTACTTATTTGCAAGTAATGGCTGATGCTCTAGCAAGTAGTGATTGCAATTGGAAACTTGATGTTTGTTGGTGTAAGCTAGATGCTCTATAGAATCTCGGCATAGTAACCATAGAGTCATTGTTAAAAGAAAGTATTGGAAGGTACCATCGACTCTAAAATATGCATCGAAAGGGATGAGCTAGTAAAGGAGTTATTATTCGATCCAATAAAAAAGCTATGTTATTTAATAGTTGTTTCAGCAAGTCATTGCATGTTGCTGTTGTTGTAGTAATTATGAAAATGACTATTATGGTATTTCACATTATTGATAAGATTAATATTACCGGCATAGAGTTTGCAACTAGGAGTGTTGGAGCCATCAAGAACTCTAAAGCAATTACTATTTCTTTTTTAGTGTTGGCTATGATAAGTAGGCTGAGACTTGGCCCATGAGTTGTCTTTTAACAATGGGATAGTGACTTTTTTGTCTTTTAGTGGGAGAGAGGATGCATGTTTCTTTAGTAGGAGAGAGTGACTTATGTGTGGGGGAGAGTTCTTTTTCTTGAAGAGAGTGACTTATGAGTGGGGGAGAGTTCCTTTTCTTGATCCAGTACTGCAATAATTATGAAAATGGCTACTAATGTTGTTTCACATTATCAATAAGTTTAATATTTTTGGTACATAGTTTACAATGAAGAGTGTTGGAGTCATCAAAAACTCTTAAGCAATTACTATTTATTTATTTTCATTTCTTAGTGTTGATCTATAATAAGTAGTTTAGACTTGGCCCAATATATCTGAGTTTGTCTTTTAATGGTGGGAGAGTGACTTTTTAGTTTTTAGTGGGTGAGAGAATGTATGCTTTTTTTAAAAGGAGGAAAGAGTGACTTATGTGTGGGAGAGAGTGACTTGGCCCGATGTATCTTTATGAGAGAAAGCTGAACTTATTATTTGGACTTTTATTTTTTAAATTTTATATTTTTCTCTCTCCAAAAAATATTTCTTCCAATACTGTTCAATATAATTGGTGCTTATTTTAAATTTTGTACTGCGCATCTGATCAATATTGAAAAGTGTGTCTACATATGATACGTCTAGTTTATCATTAAAAAAAAGAGAGGCTAGAGACCTGGAGTCAATTGTCCATATATTGTTAGGAAAGACTTTTAGTTTATCCTTGGGTATGTGTATTATAAAAATATACCATCAAAATAATATTATGTTATTAAAGTATAATCAAATGTAATGAATTACAATTAAGACAAATGATATCAGAGGAAGTTTAAATTATGTTGAAGGTATCCAATGATAAGGGAAGCAAATATGCTTGAATGATAAAGGGAATGACCACTTAGTATACATCCTAACGAGCAACGGGTATCCAGACCCTGAGCCAAGAAGCCGGTTGGGGAATATATTGGCCCGGTAACGAGACATCTTTGGTGCATTTTGGCACGCAACACAAGTACAGAAAGGGCCAAGGTCTAAAATAATGAAGGACCCAGCGAGATAAAATAGGGAAAGGGCCAAGGTCTTGAAATAATAAAGGACGCAGCGAGATAAAATAATGAAAAGGAAGTGCGTCCGTGCATTTTCTTCTTCGCTGGTTCTTGACTACCTGACAATGTTATTGCTGCTTCCAAAAACAAAAAGGGCAAAAAATTACTAAAACACTCCATAACATTAGGTCAATTTTACTAAGTATCTCTGGAGTTTAAAAAAATTTTAAAATAATTCTCCAAATTAGTTAAGTAATTTAATATAGTCTAACCATCCATTTTTGTTTATTTGAGCTTATAGGATTCTATTATGTAATGGTCAGATGAAATTTTAATTAGGACGAAATATCATTGTAAGAAGTTGTTTGGATGGAGAGGAGGGATGAAGAGGAGGATGGAAAAGATAGGGAGAGGAGGGATAAAATAGTGATGGGGGCGAGGATTAAAGAGGATGAGGAAATGTTGGAAGAGGAGGAAGTGGTGGGAATAAAATGGGGTTTGGGACTCGGTTAGAGAGAAGAGATAGAAAGGAGGGATGGGGATTGTAGCGGGTTTTAGAGAAGCGGAGGACATGTAAGAAGAGGAGAAGTTGGTGGGAGTGGGTGGGGCTTTGGTGGTAGAACTAGGTTAGATAGAGAGAAGTGATGGAGAGAAGGAATAATGACAACATCTGGCTTTAGAAAGGAGTAGGAGCATCTTGGTTGAGAAAAAGATAGTTGGGGTAGATAGAGCCAAGTGGGACTAGGTTAGAGAGGAGGCATTGAGAGAAGGAATGCAGATGGTGGTGGGGTTTAGAGAAGAAAGGAGGTGGTAGGAGCAAGGGGGGCTAGGAAAATGAGAAGAAAAGATATTTTTTGATAAATAAGCCATTTCGATAAGGACAAAATTATCTTTTATGATAATGTCTTAGGCCCCGTTTGGAGAGCTTTTAAAGGGTCAAAAGGTACTTTTTGGCCCTTACTTTTGAATGAAAAAAAAGTGTTTAGTAAAATTTTCGAGAAGTTGTTTTAGTTTTTTTAGAAAACTTGAAACAACTTTTTGGAAGAAGCTCTATTTTGGAGATTTCTGAAAAAGCTGTTTTAAGCTTTATCGAAAAGCTATTTTTTGACCCAAATACTCATAATAAAATATGACAATTGCATACTTTGTCCCTTTATAAATCTAAAAATCTGCTGGAGCCTTAACAAAAAATTCTAGTCATGGATCAGATTCCTTTCTGTACGAGAAAATGTCATCTTGTTTTCTATTATTATTTTATATCTACCAAAAGCTCTACTGCCAATAGCTTTTCCAAAAAAAGCCTTAGTCATGGGGAATGTCAGATGGGATTCATGACCGCATTAAACTAATTAACTAACTTTGAGAATTATTTTGAAACTTCTAAAATTTAAAGTGTACTAAGTAAAGCTGATAAACTTGAGAAGGTATTTAAATAATTTTTTTAAGCAAGTATTCGGACGGCATAACAAGCCAGGCCTGTTGCTTCGGGCGTGAGAACCTTTAAACAACATTCAATGGGCCGAATCGTGGCTTATCGACGTCAATGGGCAAAGGATGGTCAAAGCTGAGGGCTGCGGCTGCTGACGCGGCGAGACCTTACATGACCAAAACGTAACTCCACTGGCAGGCGCAAGAAGCGGGTGGACCCCATCCAAAACTGGTTCTGGCGCTTCTGGGTTAAGAGTTGATTAGACTTCCCATGAACTTTCCTTTTCCAGCCATTTTGATGAGAGTGCTGAAACTTTCAG
Organism: Phoenix dactylifera; assembly: GCF_009389715.1. NCBI lineage: Eukaryota > Viridiplantae > Streptophyta > Magnoliopsida > Arecales > Arecaceae > Phoenix > Phoenix dactylifera. Next base: position 166,312 of record NW_024068274.1, read on the forward strand.
ACCATGTACAGCTTTGGCTGACGTAGTGGACCCAACGAAATCATTTGAGGGCAAAAATGACTTCATGCATTTCGAACTAAAATTATTTTATGTTACTTGGCTCCCATTCAACTTGCCCACAAGAAGGTATACCATTAGGATCCTCCGCCGCGCAGCTCGTGTCGCAAAGTGCTATACATTCTTAGATAATAACTCATAAAAAAAAAATAGACGACAGCCAATTGACACATACTATATATGACATAACATGCTTATAGTTTGCTTTATTTGATGGCTATTCATCTATTCATAGTGGGCATCCATAGCTGCAGCATTTTGACATCCACTGTAGAGGATCCATTGATTATACTATATTATTATATTAATAATAATTATTATGGCATTACTGTAATAAATTATTGTAAGAGAAATATAATAATATTTAAATTATCATGTTATTTATTTTAATAATTAGTCATAATTATTAATATTAATAATATTATTTTCTTTTTTAGCTATTATTGTCTTATAATAATAGTAAATGATGGCACTATGATATTATATTATCATAATGTGTTACAACATACAATATAATAACAATAATAAACAATTAAATCAAATTATTACATTATTATAAATAAATTATAATTAATTATATTGTTGACTATTATTTTTGTTTTAGTAATGTTTATTATTGGAAATATAATTACTATTATGAAAATATTGAAAATATTTAACAATAAAATAGTATTATTTTGTTCAGTCAGTACACTTCGACAATCCTCACCTCATCAACAAATCAAAGAGCACATTATTTCAATTAATCCTCACCTCATTATTTCTTGACTTCTCAAAATGTGGCACCAATCCTAGGAAGCCCCATGAATCTCCAAACCCCATACCCCAGTCTCCTATTTATAATAGGAGGGGTCGGTCCTAGAGAAAAATCTAGCTCATGTGGCACCAATCCTAGGAAGCCTAGTTAAGCACCAGCCACTTACGAATCCACTTGTGGTTGGCCACCATGGGTGAGCCCTTTGGAAACCATAAATCGAGGTCTCGTCCAGCCCATAAAGCCAGCCCTTTGGAAACCTAAGCTAACCACTACTCTAGCTAATAGATTCCATCTTCCGATTAAAATGAACTTTGGTTTGGAGCACTCCTTGAAAATGAGAAAATATGGACCGATCATAATAGTGCATAGAACAAGATAATGAGGTCCCATCTCAAATTAAAAGAATGAAATGAAAAATATCTTCTTCTTTGCCTTGGGCTTTGGGAGCAAGACATAAGTGACAATTCCTTTTTTTTACTAGTCTGCCTTGTCACAATAGGAATAAGTTTCAACCATTTGATCCCCTTTTCCTTGGGCTTTGGGAGCAAGATATAAGTGACAATTCCTTTTTTTTAGTGGTCTGCCTTGTCACAATAGGAATAACTTTCAACCATTTGATCCTCTTTTCTTTTTCTATTTGGGCTAGTTCTACTTTAGTGGTTGCTGGACCTGATACTGTTGCTGCCTAAACCCTAGGATAACTCCTTTTTTGTTCTTTCCACCCTTCAAACTAAATTTTCTTTCAGGATGCAAAGCCTGTATAAAATGCTTCTAAGTTATTAACTCATCTCATGGGTTTTTTAGCCACTTGAAGCTGCTAGAGTAGCTCAGCTCATGTCAAGTCTTACCATTCAAAGTGTCAATAAGAATGAAACCATATATCACTCATGCTAGGTTTAGAATGTACTACTCTCTCACCTTTTTCTCCTACTCCTCTCTCTTTCTAACTATCTAGACTAAACCAAGTTATAACTCCTCATCAATCCTCCAAGACTTTCTCCATTCAATCGTACATTGCCTATATAGTCCCTCCTAGTCATTTTCATCATCACATACTCCACAAAGTCATTTTTAAAAGCAAATAAGTTGTACCAAAAATCGGCATGACTTGGTTCCTCCACCTCAAAATTGTTATCCTCATTTTTTAAGTGTTTGAGTGAATAATTAGGATAACTAGCCCTACATCCTAGTTAACCAGCAGCCAAGCTAGACATTAGAGTTTACTTGCCATTACTTATTGGACAAGGATACTCATTGTATTTAAACTTAGTTGTTTAGCTTATTTTCTACAAGTTAAATAAATAAAACCTAGATGGTCATTTTATAACTTAATTATTTTCTAAAAATCATTTTGTATGATAAATTTTGTCTTGAAACATAAAAAATTGAACCATAGTGATAGATTTGCAATTAGGAGGTGACAGATTTAGCCTTAATATAGTTACAGACCAATTTTAATTTGCTTGTTGATTTTTTAAAATAAAATGGGTGGAATCTCAAGTAAATAATAATGTGAGGATAGGATTGCACCTAGGTTTCTTAGTGGCTGCAACGAAGAACTTAGAGCCAAAGATAACAGTAAATAAGGAATGGACGAACATATTATTCAATGCATTATCTCATAAGAAATAAGAAATTGTTTCTTTTTTTTACTCATTAAACAATAGTTCTTAATTAATCAAATAATAAGATAACAAAACATTCTAGCAATATGGCTAATTAGCACCCTCTTTGCTCCCCAAGAATTTGACAAAGAAATAGATTGATTTTCTAACAATTTTAACTTTAACATTCTTGAAAAATAGAAATGTAAACTTAGTTGAAAGAATTAAGGGCTTATGTGGTGCTAATATACTCTCCAAAGGGACCTATTTGGTCGTTCTTGGATAACCTAGTTAACTTTTGGAGATCAATTATCCAGCCGAACACCATCACTTTCTAGATAGTTAAAGATCGTAATTTAACATCCATTTACCTACTTAGCCTAGTTAAAAATATTTTAGGGGATCAGGGGGAGGGTGGGGAAAACATTAACCACCCAGTTAAGGCTCCCTTCCCTCAATGTTCTCTCTATTTTGCCCTCCTTCTATCATTTTTTACCTCTTTTTTGTTGTCTGTTCCGGTTGATATAACCAAAAAAAAAAATAGTATTCAACCATTTAGCTTGATTGCAACAATGAGAGAGAATGACGAAACAAGAAGAAAAAAAAGAAAGAATAAGAACACATAATATTTATGTGGTTTAGTCTACGGAAAAAGATGATGCAAAAGTTTCACTGTAAAAAATTAAAGATTACAAAGTATATGGTTTCCTCTTAAATCCTAAACTTCAATACATTAGTTCTCCAGAACACTTAATTATTCTCTTCTTTTTGGATTACATGGAAGAAATATATATAATAGAATAAGTTGATTGGGACTCTAATACAAGTGTTAGATTAATATTAGCTAAGACTACACGGGCCCTTATACAAGTATCTGTAGCTCAAAGAGAAATATGAATAGTCTGAAGCTTAATGTTTTTGTTTTCCATATGTATTTGCTGACTATACTAACAATATGTCTTAAGCTCTCAATTATACTAACATATGGTATCCATGAAATGTGCTCCACCTTTTCCATAGTTTGCGGTGATAATGAAGCAGATAATTTAAATGTGAGGACAAAAGAATGCTAGCTGGTTTGGATCTATCCATATCAAAGTATTCAAGCACCTTCTCTTTGAATCTTTTTTTTTGGGACAAGGACAATCAATCTGCTTGGCAATCCTCATGGATCCCATCCTGAAAATCCTTCTTGCCACACCCAAGTCTTTCATTTTCAATTCACCACTTAGTTAAACTTTAAACATGTTGATTTCATATTTGTCCTAACTACAATCAACATATCATCAACTTACAATAGCAAATACGTATCTGAACCATCTGGGAGTTTTCTATAATAAACATAGCTATCATAGTGATTTCTGGTTTAACAATTATCAACCATAAAAGTACCAAATCTCCTGTACCACTACCTAGGTGACTGCTTCAAGCCATATAAAGATTTTTTTTACTTGGTAAACTTGATTCTCTTTTCCAAGAGCAAGAAATCTCTCTGAATATGACATATAGATTCTTCCAACTCACCAAATAAGAAGACAATTTTGACATCAAGCTATTCAAGCTCTAAATTAAATGCGCAAACCATAGCAAGTAGTACATATATCGAGCTATGCTTTACAACAAAAGAGAACACTTCATGAAAGTACTTTCTCCTTCTGAGTGTATCCCTTTGCAACTAACTATACTTTGAACCATGCTATCTTAGCTGTAGGAATGCCTTCCTTTTTCTTGGAAATCGATTTACAGCCTGCTACTCTTTTACGGCCTTAGGAAAATTCGAAGTATAATTTTTGTGAAGTGACTAAATCTCTTCAATAATGGTTGCTACTCATTCTGTAGACTCCTTGTTGTTAACTGCATCCTGATATGAGGAAGATTTCTCACCCTCAATACTCCTAATTACTGTAAGAGCATAAGTAACCATGTCTATATAGTGTAAAGATGGTCTAATCTGCCTTCTCTCCCTACTAGTAACAATATTGTTTTGCTGTTGTTGTGGGGATGCTTCATCCTGCATCTCTGTCTCATTGGGCTAAGTTTTGTGACACTATCTCTAGAGCTTAACATCAAACTCCACCTATTTGCTGATACCATGGTCTATATCTACATTGTCAATGGATTTCTTCTTTTGGTTTAACATTGCAAACTCAATAAAAGTAATATATCTACTAATAGTAATTGTGGATAATTTGGAATCATCTATATAGCACGGTCTATATCCCTTCACCCTATCTGTATAACTTAGAAATATGCATTTTCATACCCTCGGTTCAAGTTTACCATCTTATTCATTTGTTTTGCAACTTTATCCTGCTAAAGTGTTTTCGGTATAGTGTGGTATCTCACTATATCTTCATTCTTGCGAAATCCATCAACTTCACCCTAACAGTCTTAGATTTATCGATACTTAATATTTTAATCTTCTTTTCGATCTACTTATCAACCAAGGCTTTTTACTGTTTGAATTTGACAAACACTTCATCCTTGTATTTTAAAAAATAAATCTAGATCTTTCTAGAATAATCATCAATAAATATCAGAAAAAAATAGGGAGACCTCAAAGGTATGAATGGATATAATCCAACATTCCCTTGATACCATGAGTATTGGTACCAAACTTTGCTCTTCATTGCTTATCAAAAACACAATGCTCATAAAAGTCCAATTTTTCTATCTTCGCACAATCAAGTAGATTTTTCTTGAATAGAATCATCATCGTTCTCTCACTCATATGCTCTAATTGTATATGTCATAACTAAGTAGCATCTAACAACCTCGACAATGAAGAAACCCCTATATGTTATTGTTTTACGCAGTAAGCGATACAAGTCATTAAGTGACTTTCCTTTCACCACTACTGGATCTTTCTTAGAGACTTTCAGTAAATTATCCTCTACAATATACTTATACCCTTAACAATCTAGAGTATCTAAGAAAATCAGGTTTATTTTCAATTCCAAATTATGTCAAGCTTCTAAGGTCCTTACTGTACCATCGTTCTCTCAATTCGAATCGTTACAACACCAATAACCATATCGGATTTATTATCTCCCAATAGAACTTTTTCTTTCCTAGTTTCATGGGTGGAAAATCAATATCTATTAGGAGTCATGTGAAAGGAACAACCAGAATCAAGAATCCACTCTCTTGCAAAGCTACTGAGAATGACTGACAAAATCTTACTACCGACATTGTCAGAATTTTTCGTGCCACACTAGTACTAGCTTCAGATATATACTCTCTCTTTTTACTCTTTTGTTTTTCTCTCTGGACAAAGTATTATAATGTTCCCTTCCTTGTCAGAGTGAAAAAAATTAAAGTTTCTGTATTTAGACTTTGATATGGACTTACCCTTATTGCCAAAATCCTATTCTCTAGCCTTACCTCTAGTGATCAAGTTTTTTCCTAGATTCTCTGCATGACTTTTAGACATCTTTTCCTTCAACTCTTTAGATTGCAAAGCATCTTTTACATAACTAATTAAAGAGATTCTCTTCTATATAGCATGGTATCAATGAAGTTCTCATAGGAGGGTGGTAGTAAGCAAAGCAAAAAAAGGGTCTGATCTTCATCATCAATTGAAACGTTGAAGTTCCTTAAATCTAGGATAGCCATATTGAATTCATCTATATGATCTTTCATGGTAACTTCTTTCATATACAGGGGGTAGACGCGATGCTTCAAGTATAATTTCTTTGGGAGTAACTTAGTTATATATCTACTCTCTATAGTTCAACCACTATCTTTTTTTCAATGGCTCCTCTAATTACCATGTCTGCCAAACATAATTATATAATCCAATGTGCTTTCCGCAATAGTTTGTCCTTTTCTCCATTGAACATGCTCTCTAGCAACTTCTTCTTGCCATTTAATACCATCCACAACCCTTGTTGTACCTACACAGCTCGCATCTTAACCTATCAAATGTTGAAATCATTCATGCTATTGAACTTTTCAATTTTGAATTTTGTATCATCATCGTGAAATCCTAATAAAAATGCACTTGTTGTAATAGACAGGAAGAATAACAAATAAGAAGAAAAAAGGAAAAACAACAAGAACGCACAATATTTATGTGATTCAGTCTATTGACCTATGTCCACGAGCAGAGATGAAGCAAAAATTTTAGTATAGAAAATTGAAGATTACAGAATACAAAATTTCTTCTCAAATCCTAGCCTCCAATACATCCATCTTTAGAACACTCAATTGTTCTCTTCCTTTAGGATTATATGTATATAGAGCGAGAGAGTAAGTCAATTTGAATTCAAACTAGTATCTTACAATAATTAAGTTAGTATGACCCTCAGCTAACTATTCATATGACCCAAACATGAATATGTATGGTGGCCTAGAGGACCTTTTTCCTCTACTCAATTAGCTTCAGGAACTCCGCTCCAAAAGGAAGGCCCTCTTTTGGCTCTCTAGAGCTTGTAAACTCAAGTTTACTTAACGAGCCCATATCTTTTCCAACCCAACATTATTTTTGACAAGTTAGCTAAAAAGGAGAGAAGCAGCCAAACAACAGTTTTGATACCTATGTTAAGTTATCCACTGCATGGTTTGTTATCCAAGAACCAAACATGGTCTTTGCGTACAAACTATTATTACCAACAAAAATTTACAAACAAATTAACCATCATCTATTTATAGGTTAAACTTTGACAATAGTTGTTTTTTCGAGTACATTTATCATTTCTTTCCTGTTGATTCATTCACACTAAAACGTTTAAGTTAACAATTTTTTGTCCTCCAATGACAAAATTATAGGAATTTAGTTTGCCTTTCCAACAACAAAAATGTCAATTGAGTTCTAGAAATCTTTCTTGTTTATCCAATATAAGGATTACAGTCAGTTAATTCTAAAAAAAGAAATGAACTTAGACAATATACATGGCCCAACAAAATTAGCCGTCCCCTATGATCCGAAAAGCTTATTAAGGTGCAGTTTTTAGTCCACTTCAACATGACACCATTCACAACTCATATTCCATCAGGATTTTATCTTTTCCACAAAAGAAGGATTCACCTTCCGTCATGAGAATCCATAAATGGTCACCCGCTGTACAGCTTTTAAAGCACTCTAAACTTGATCATTCATTTATAAAAGTGTCTAATAGATGATGAATCCTTCTTTTGTATGAAAGATACAACTCTAATTCTCAGCATACGAGGCTATTGACATCCTCAGCATATGAGGCTATTGACACAGGACAGCATTCATGTAAGGTGGAAGCTTTTTTGTACGGCCATAAAAAGGGTAATACGCTAACAGCCACATTTATTACAATTCTTTATCTGGAAAGCGTTTATTGTAAGTCATCTATCAAATTAGGTAATTAGAATGCAGATTAATGATAAAGATTGTAAATCAAGTTTTATGCCATTTTATTTTATTTTTGTTATTCTTTCCTGAGAAAGAAGTGACGATTTTAAGGTAATAAACATATAAAAATAAGAAACAAGACAAAGGAAAGGAACAAAAAAAAAAAAAACCATAAATAGACTACTCGTTAGAGATTAAGAATTGAAAACACCTTCGTATCCGGCTTTACAACAACAACAACAAAAAAAACACGTTTATCTTAATTTGGAAAGTAATTGAATTACTTAATAGCAACTTGTCTTATTCTGCAACAAAACTACATGGCTTGCATGTAGCATGAAGCCAGAACTTGTCTGGCTAATCATGCACCAGCTAGAAGCAAACAAATCTGGCATCTTCATCCTGACAAGTTTGCCGTTAACGAGGTGAAAGGGCACCTTTCACCTGCTGACCTTGGTTGCTTTTTCTTCCGTATTTACTTTTGAGACGACCTCCTTCCATCAAAGGTTCCATCAAATTCTCTAATTGGTCATTCCATAGCACAAGCATGACCTCAATGCCCACTTGTACGTGGGCGTGAGCGATAGAGAAAGACAGAGATGGCGTATCTAACAAATAAAATTCACTTGTATAAATCTAGTAATATTTTAATATACAATGAGATGACCATATGAACGTAACTTGTTTCATCCCAAGAACATGAAAGAGAGGGAGATGGTGCGTATAGCATCCTGTTGCTTACTCTCAAATAGACCTACAAATGTACACACAGATCAGATGCCATCATGGATCAAATAAACTGAGTTAACATAACCCATTTCCTTCCTCTTTTTCTTCGACTTGAAAAGTGAAAGAAGAACAAGGAGAAGGAGAAGCAAGGCCTAGAAGCACATCTAAAAATGCCCCAACTATGAACTCATGAGTCCACTTCCCGTTCACCCTCAAGTACCACCCCAGCATCTCCTCAAGCCACCCCAAGTCCTTCACCCCATGCGCCAGCACCATCTCCTCCATTGACACCTTAAAATCCCAGTACGGGTCCTTCGAGTCCATCGCCATGGCGACGCTCCCTTCGAATGGGACACCTTCAGCCACGGAGGCCTCCTCCAGTATCGAGCTCGTGCTACCAGGCTCGAAGAAAAGCCGGTCTGACCTTAGCCCACGTATGACAGCCTCGACTGTTTCACCCCCTGAGGCCTCGGACACGGTTGAGAAGCTCTCAGATTCCATGGCTGACGAAGTGGTGAAGCATGACTCGGACGAGTCGAAGTGTGCTGACCTGACGGTCTTGTGCACTGCATCGCCATCACCATCGCCCACAGCCCTGAAGGAGAGAGTCCTTGGTTGCTTGCAAGAAGGCCAAGCCCATGAAGAACTAGGAGAGGATGACATGGAAGAAGGAGAAGGCCTTGTGTCTCTAGTCTTAAAGAAGAGAGAGGTTAGGCCAAGTTTCCTACCCATTTGGCTTTTTGTAGGAGTGGAGAAGGGGAAGTCTGAGGTCTGGGTGAATTGTCAAGCCTCTATGTAGCTCTTGGAGAGGCTTTAAAGGAGGGTGAAAGATCAGGTTAGCTGAGGTTGTCCTTAAAGCAAGAGGTGGGAAGGAAGGGCGGACCCTTGTGGAGTCACTTATGGGGGGAATAAAATACAGGGTGTAGAGCATCAATACACCATTGAATAATTTTTGCTAGTGGGAAGGGATTTGAAACGGTCTGGGGATCAGCTCTCTTTATCTTTGTTTGCTAAGAACATGCTAAGGGTGCAACTCAAGCCATTTGTCTTGTTCAGGGGTTTTGATTTCATTTTTTCTATTCAGTAATGCGTGTTAGGTTTTGTCCTTGTCTGGTCAGTGAGGGGCCGGACTTGTTTCAGTTTTTTAAGATTAGACCGCGAGGGTTGCGGTTGCTTCAGAAGTAAAGGATAATTTTCCATATTGTCTTAAAAAAAAGCGGGAGCAAGAAATTTACTAACGTAAGGATCGAAAGGAAGATACATATGAGCAAGTAAACATTTCAGATTGCTTTACATTCCCATACCCCTAAACATTATAAAATATATAGGGAGTTTATAAATGAAGAATCGTATTCCGAATTTTGGTGGTTAGATATTTACATTTTTAATCAATCGTATCATTTCTGCGGAAACAATATGATAAAATGCACCTAATATAAATGCAATACTATATTGGCATTTGTGTATAATTTGTTTAGAGAAAAAATTGGTATATAGTTGGAAAAAATTATTTTTTAAGGAAAAATATTATCATCTAGATAAAGGCAATTTTAAATTTTATCATACGCGAAAATAATGAAAGTAAACTTTTCTTTTTGGTAATACAAGCAACCTTTTTGTTTGCAGGATGTCCTAGATTCAAATCTTACAGAGGCGTTCTTGAGAAAATTAAATTTCTTACTATGCCTAAGAACTTTTAAGCATAATGACCAATGTAAGTGAGAGGACATGTTTATCGAAAATTAGTCCTGATTGAGAGAAAAATAAAAAGCATGCTTCTCTTATTTTGTGATAATTTACTCAGTTGACCTGTAATAAGAAGTTACATTAATTACTATCTTGTTAGCTAGATGATGACTGATCAATGATCCAATTCTTCGGAAATTATTTAGACATCTTAATTAGTACAGGGAGTTTCATTACAAATGCACAAGTTTCACTTTCTAGAACTGGTGAATAACAAATTAACAATGCAACATAAAGATATTTTATTTGAAGTTTGATTCTCTAACTTGCGGATTTCCTGAATGCCAGGAAGCGTAAGAAAAGAAAGAACCAACTTTTGGACTTGGTAGTTGGCAGGGGGTGAAAATTTGATGTTTCGAAGTTATGACTCACACCATTCCCCATGCACTTACGGAAAGGAGATGGGACATGAGATAGGATTTACTGCTTCACGTCTAAAACTTGCTTTTGATTTCTTCCCCTTCTCATTTCTCATAGTTCTCCTCTTCCACATTTTTTGTTGCCATTTATCTAACAAAGTTCTATCATCGTTTGTAATTGTATTCAAAGCACCAGACTTTCAAGAAGAGTGTCACATGCTTCACTTTGTTATCTTCTCTCCCACCAAAAAGAAGGAACAATCTTGTGGATTTATCTACCAATAGATGCAGTGCTAAATGACAATAGGGTTATCCAATACATCAAGGGCAGGCCAGGGGACACCACGTGAACTCAGTATACAATTTCCCAAAAGCAGTCACTCATCAACTTGACCTGAAAGGTGGTACCATTGCGGAATCATGACTTATTGCAATCCTTCTACAGTGAAAAATCTTGCGTATCCATGTTCATCCCTTTTTGATCATTGGTTGGTGTTGGTAACATGGCTGAGAAGGCATACCACCCGTTTTTTGTTTATAGAATGGAGATTGGAGTTATTACGCCACTTTATGATACTCCTCCTTATTTACTTCCTCGCTATCTCCAAGCAGCTTCTTCCAAACATTAGAAGCAAGATTACTTCATCATATATTTCTAATAATTTTGTGCCATTCTTGCACAGGGACCATGTTCTTGTTCTTTGTCTCAATGTAATTTTCTCAGATATCTCAAGAAAAAGGAAAACTGAAATCCCTTTTTGTTCCTGCTCTAACCTTTTGTTGTTTTATCTTTCAACAAGTTTTAGGAGCCATTTGATTAGGGAAAATTCTGCTTGAATTGAAAATGGATATATTTTTTTATCATGTCACATATCAAGGAAATTTCAGGCACAGTTTTACGCATATTCTAGTAGAGGATGACTTCCTCAAACACATAAACTAAAGCTCTCTGTTTGTCAAAGGCCTCCATCCGTCCAAGGCCGTCTTTGCCTCTGCCATAGAGACGTCCAAGCGTCCTAGAGTGCACAGTTGGTGACTTTGTCTTCTATATACAGTAGAGTAGCTAACCAACAAATCCAGTATCAACACAATATCCACTTGGTAGGACACATTTGCCTCTCAATAGGGTCCTGCTGCTCCTGTCTATGAAGCTTCAATTTCGATACTAACGAATGGCAAGTAGATTAGACAAGACCACACCTAACGTGTTGCATTTCCTTGTCTATTATTTGTCCAATTTGTGTGTCTTTTAATTCCTCATTCGGGTAAGGTCAATCAAATGAAAGAAAATATTACTCTCTACATTGGTTTAGAATGCAAACAAGGGTACGGAGGCAATAATTCAAGCCATGTCTCCGCATTGTGTCTCCCTGTATTCTGTGGACCCTGTCAGCTAATGATAGTTTGAAGGCATCTATCACGGCTGCCATCAGAAGTTGCTCTGATGACCACCTCTGATAGATAAAACCTTGGAAGTATTCTGGTCCTCTGTACAACCAAATTGGAAAGCGTACTGAACCTATACTTAAAATATCTTCATTTGTATAATCCCAAAAAAGATTTACTCATTTAAAATTAACAACAAGAGGATCAAATGAAGGGGGCAAGATGGAGTGAGAGAAAGACAGAATATGCTATATTTCTTTGAGCCGTTTGGTGAGGAGGCATTGACTTGAAGTGGACATTGATATGTTGATAGTCCTCGAAAAAGAGAGATTGATATGTTGGTGTTCATGTTCAGTGTGGTAGTAAACATAATGTTATTTATAGGCTAATATACTTCTAGAGTGAAAAGAGAGTAATAAGAGGCAATACGAGATTTGTTCTCCAAGCCATATGGTTAGGAGGCATGAAGTGTACTTTATTTGTTAATCACTTGGCAATGCTTGGATCATGATCAATGATGTGGATGTAATGTGTAAGAGTTTTTTTTTTTTTTATAGAACAAAATGGTGGTTATTTATAGGAGAATCATCTTCACAAAATGAACGATAATCTAACTCCTATTGCATCCTCCACTGATCTTAATCAACTCCTGACCATGTGCCATGCTCATGCATGAGTCCAAGGATAGCGACAGAACATATGGAAGGATTTGTTTTGAGAGAAAATATTTGGCGATTGCCAATAGAGGAGCTGAGAGTGAATATTTTGGTTAGGGGGAAACTGATCCAACTCTGATGGTTTCTCAAACTATGGTTTGAGCTTTCAGGAGGAGAGTTTTAAATACTAAGTCTCATGGTGGAATTAAAATCATGATTTAAAAGAGACGGAATACTCCTTATAATTTTTATTTTTGAGAATGGAATGGAGGGAAAAGCATAGGTGCCAGTTTTATTTTGCAGGCACCTACGACAGCAGCTACCATACAATACATACCACTTCACAGTCCATATGAAATGTGTCACACTGGTATAAAGTTTACCAATGCAGGGAGGTGAGCTGGTTGGTGGTGGAGAGATTCTGTCGGAATAGATCATAGCATATAGCTGAGTAGAATTTGAATCAAAATTTGCAAATGATATTTTGATCCAAAATCAAATTGGAGTTTATATTTCGATACACTTGTTATAAATTTGTATATCTATACTATATCGACAAAAGCAAGTCCACCATCATTTTTTTGGTTTATTTTTCGTCTTCACAGAGCCCTCGAATAAATATACCCAGTTGCATCTGCCATCAAAATGTATTGAAGACAACTTGGTAATGCAAAGGAGGTATCCCAAATCTCAAATCCACTATGATCCGTCACATAAGCAACCATCCAATCAACTGCTTGATTAACCTCCCTGAAAACATGATTAATTATGCATGAGCTGATGCTCGATTTAAGTCATCAAATATCCAGCGTCAGTGAAGATTAGGCTCCTGAAATCACCATCAAATGAAGCAATCACCATCTGTTTTTAAGTAAAACTTATGAAGTAAAATAAGGTAGTGTGATATTAGTGTAATATTAGGTAAATCATATTCAGTTACTTAACTGTCTCATCCCATAAATATCTGTAACCGTTTTTATCTCTGTCCAAACTTTAAACTATTCAACTCAAATCATTTCAATTGTTAATGGGTCCCAAGTATTTTGTTTGCAAAGCCCCTTTACATGTCATAAACTAGCAAACAATAAAAAAGGACTAATATTTCTAACCTCACCCCCAAATCGACTGCATTGACATGGCAGATGCAATGGCATGGAACTAGTAAGAACTAGGTCAAATCTTGATCAAAATACCTAGACAATTGACAGAAAACCTTCCCCATTTTCAGTTGATGGCTACTTTACAGGGACAGGCCTCCTAAAAGTCCATATCCCACAAGTGAAGGTAGGATTAATTTGATATCAAGTTGATTGGTACACCATCATGTAACATTACTAAAAGATTAGAGGGCTCTTACTGAAAGCGATGGAAACCTATGAAGGCTGACATTGTCAAGAAAGAACAGAAATCATCAATCTCGTTTTCAAAGAGATTAACTAAACGCAAATAAAGGTGTGTAGCATACAACATATTCCACTGGATTCCTGGCAACACCATGAACAATAGGGCATCTGCCTAACCACCGGCTTTGTCCTCCTTTTCTAAGCTTAAGTGCACCATCTTTGGAGTCTAAAATTTAGCATACAAGGTCTGAAATTTTATCATTGAATCAGGCTGTCAAAAAACATGTAAATTCCTTGGTATAAAAGAATGACTGAAAAGCTAGACATTTTAAGTTTACTTAAAAGCATGTCTATTTTTAAGATGTGAGGATTGATTATTAATCCAAGTCTAAGCTACTCGATTGTGATGTAGGAAATTGTAATCAAGCCTAAACAAAAAAATTATAGCCAAATGCCCAACAACAATCTGGATGGAGCTAGTCTGAGAATTTGTTGGGGCGGCCCAACTATTAACAATCTTGTCATGAAATGATCATGAATATTTCGTGGAATCAAATTCGAATTATGGTGCACTGTTGTTCCTTATAGAATAAAACGTCAACAGATAAAGCATATTGATATTGTTTGATATTTTGGTCCGATCAATATAGAGATTGCATCGCACTAAAATCACCAAGCACTTAAAATACAACTTCGAATATGCTTATAGTTTCCAAGTTTCGCGCACTTTATGCTGTCCATCGAGTCGCATGGTTTAAGAATGTTTTTCAAGTGTATAGCCGGAAGTGGATAATGTGATACACTCATGTAATTTTGAGTATTTAGCCATGCATCCAATACAAATGACTGTCAGTTTGTACTTCTGCTCCAATCTAACAATAACTAATTCTTTACTCCCTCGGTACTGTACTTCAAGCCATGTCTTAGAAAACATCTCTTCCGATTGATGTACCTTCCATGCTCCAGTTCTCTTGTTAATAAGAAATGGCTCCTATATGAAGTAATTAGAGTCAGTAATTTTTTACCTTCTCAATCTTTTATCAAATGTTAGTTTAGTATGATGAACCAAATTTTATCGGCCCGGTCAGGTGTTGTCCTGGACTGGCTTTTTGGCCCATTAGCATGTGCATTGCATGTGCATGGGGAGAAAGACTCCCAATGGGAAAAGAAACTCTAGGACATGCTGGACTCCAGCAAAACCCTAGAAAAATTTTTGCATCTTCCCCTAGACACTCCACCATCAAAAAAAAAAAAAAAAAAAAAAATCCAATTTTGAGCTTTTCGCCAAGAATCCCTTCGATTTTTATAATAGGAGGTCTCACACAACTACCATTGATACATCGCCAGAGATGAGGTAAGGACCACTTATTCTTCTTCTCCTCTCTTTTTCAGTTCCTAAGTTATCATTGTCGCTCAGATTTAGACCGACAAGTTGTTAGATTTCTTTTGAAATAGAGTTTCTCCTATTTTGAAATTCTTTCCGCTATTTTTCCTTCCACCACCGCCGTTGATTTGGGACCACCTTCAATGCTTCCTAAAGTACTATGACTCTATGAGGCCTCATAGAGAGCCAATGGTCGGCTGTTAATTAGCTTTTCTCGAACTGAAGTTGAAATCCTCCATTTTTCTCTTGTTCTCCCATTTTTCCTTCGCTAGCCGACCACTATCACCAGTGATGCTGCAGCCAAGAGTTGCCCTTGGCCACCGCCACCTGGACAGAGCCACCCTTGGCCGCTGCCATCTGGATGGAGCCTCCCATGCTTTCCTCTATTTTGAGAAAGAGAGGGAGAAAGCATTCAGCACAATTCAGAGCTTCAAAGCTAAAAAGCCGACAACTTTAAACAACTCCTCTCTCCACCTTTTGCTTTCTTGTCTTTCTCTTTTCCCTTACATTCTTCCTTTCTCCCTCTTCTCTCTCTCTAGTTGGACCAAAAGATCAGTGGAAGGGGGATTAGGGGACTCGATGGTAGACCCTCGGTGAATCCCAGTAGAGAGTTCTAGACGGTTGATTTCTACTTTTATGTGTTTTTTTAATTTTAGGTTCTATTGGAAAACAATCCTTAGGATGGGAAAACATCGTGCAAGTTTTTCAGTACTCTAGTACGTAAATCGAGGTGTGGGCAGATAGTTGGTATGTGGAGTTTGTCGTCAGTAGAAGTAAGAATTTCTCAACACAATCATTTACCTGATTGTGGAAAATTTTGCATAGATGTATCCTGTATGAGTGTAGGTATTTTTTTTATATTGGTATGTATATTACATGTTGATAATTTGATGTTGCGTGATTATGATATTACTTAGTCTACCTTTGGATGAAACTTGTTAACTAATGCTTAAATAGAAATCATTTGGAGTAAGAAAAATCATGAATTTGACATAATTGTATGATGGGCATGTGCGGCATCTGGATTGGTCAGTCATACTAGAAATGTGGTATATGTATTGTGTTAGTCTTGGGCTAATGTGCAACATTACGTTTGGCCTACCACGAGTTGGAGTTTCATTGTAACTAATCTAATACTGGAAAGTCAATTTCATATAATGAACTACACAAAACCATAGTTGTGATATAATTTAATTGAATTTTGCATAATGGTAAGAGCAGAGGACAAGGGGGGGGCATTTGGACTAGTCGGCTATATGTGAAATGTGGTGTATCAGAAATGGGTTGAGATATAATTTTGTGGCTACTAGCCATGAGTGGAAACATGGCATGAATTTGGCTTGCCACGAGCTAGAGCATGGTTGTGAATAGTCTAATGCTGAAATCAAATCAAGATGATAAACTATGTTTAATTAAATTTTGCATAACAATAATATCAGGGAAAAGAAGGCAGCTTGACTAGCCGGCACATGTGAAACATAGTATATATAGTATAAGCTGTGGGCTGAAATGCGATATTATGGTTGCTAACCACATGCAAAAACATGGTGTGTATGACTGCCACAGGTTGGAGTATGGGCAGGACTAGTCAATTGCTAGAAACGATAATGTTGTCAAGATCCAAACTGTGTTAACTAGTCAATGATAAGTAATCTCACTAAATTATTGTTGAATAGAATTTCTATTTGGATGATATATGACATGTTTATACAAAATTATGGCAATATATGATATATATCTCGAGACTCCAATTATGGTGATATGTATATAACTGAGTTTCTAAGGATAAAACTTGGTGTGTATATTGGTGTAGCTTATATGCATGTTTTATAAGTATAAACACTGGATCTATTAAGCATTATTCAATTATCAAATTATCGATGGGTATATCTTATTATTTCTCTATTAGCTATATATTTGCTAAAAAATATTTTTATATTCATGCTGGTGTGGGTGCGTGGAGGATTCTTACTGGGTTATAAAACTCATATCTTCTATTGCAGTTTTTTCCCAAACTTGCAGGATTCTAATGCAGCCATGCCATATAGCCAACATGGCTGATGGGTCTAGGGTGTGACAAAAGTGGTGTCGAAGCTTAAGGTTTAGGATCCTAGGGTTTAAGTTCAAGGATAGTATATGTAGAAAGATCTTTAGGTTGGGCAAACTAAAATCATTGCCATGAGTATGAGGCATATTTGTGATATATAAGTCATTGAGACTAAAGTAATTTGTGGATGTTGATAATGATATATGTAGGTTGAAATGGTGCGATGGTATGGATGTGGGCATGCTAGGAAGCCTATACAATTTGCTAAAGGATCTAATGCTTGGATCCCTTTGATCAGCATGAAGTTGCCTCACCCTCGCTGGCTAGTAATGCACATCAATAAGAGCACCCTAATGACACTACTAGTAATACTCTGAATATGGGAACTCTTGGTACCATGAAATTTGGCTTATTGAACAAGTTAGCACCTCCTGGCTAATGAAAGTTGTAATGCAACGACCAACTACTGCTAGAATATATATGATGAGGATGATAGAGATGCAGCAGTAGCAACAACAACAACAACAACAATAACAACAACAATTTATGTAGCACCAGCATCAATTGCAACAATAGTAGATGCTATTTCAAGAGCAATTGCAACAACACCAGCAACAATAATAGGGTATTGGAACCCAATAGGATTATCTAATCAGTTTGATAGACTTCAAACGGTATGTACCACTAGCATTCAAAGGTACTTCTGATCCCATAGAAGTTGAAAGTTGGTTAAAAGAGATAGAGAAATTTTTCTAGACCTTGAGATATCCTATTGAGGAGAAGGTCACCCATGCCATCTTCATGCTACAAGGGGAGGCAACTGATTGGTAGACGATAGAGAAAGGAACGATAGGGCTAGATGATGCACCCTTTACTTGGGAAGGATTTAAAGTGGTCTTTTACAAGAAGTATTTGTCCTCGAGTATCCATTTTCAAAAATTCTAGAAGTTCGACTAATTGGAGCAAGGCAATATGATAGTTGCCTAATATGCAGTAAAGTTTGAAGAAATATCAAGATATGCTCCAGTATTGATATCAGCGGAGAGCGATCGGGCCTAAATATTTGAAAATGGACTTAGGAGTAGGATTCAATAGGGATAGCATTTGAACTACCCAATTGACCAGTCTAATAACAAAATAATGAACCAAATTAACTCGACTAAGATAAAAGTAAATAATGCAATAAAAGAAAATGACTCGGACTCAAATGGACCCAATCCGGGTCTGACTCAATCCGGGGGCTCAGGATCATCTGGATGAAGGGCTCTAATGTCCCCATCAACTCCTTCCGGGTGAGAAAAACTCGACCCCGTCGAGTACAGGTCTGGCCGGCTGTCATACTGCTCCAGAAGATCGGCATCAAGACACTGCAACTGGGCTCTGAAAATCCATGTCACGTCAGACTTTGGTCGATCTTTCCATCGAACAAGGTAACGTTGGTAACCACCGTTCCTGGTTGAAATAACCTGCTCATCCAATATATGTTTTATTTGTTCTCTGTATGCATAAAATTTGGAAGGTGGTGGCTCAATACCAAGTAATAGGTCAGGGTGTCCAACATGGGCAGGTATATCAATAAAGAGGTCAGAAGGCGTGAATATTGTCTTTTTGTATGAGACTAGAACTTCAATATTAAATGTCGCACTAATCCCGTAGTCATTAGGAAGATCCACAACATATATTTTCGAACTGATTTTCTTTAAGATTTTGAACGGTTCCGCACTACAAGTTTGCAATTTCTTAAACGTTTTCGAAGAAAGTCGTTCAAGCCTAATTCTTATCATGACGTAATCTCTTTCACTTAACTCTTTATAACGTCTGTGTAAGTCAGCAAGAGATTTATATTTTAAGTTATTAAAGTGACTACAATTGCTAATTTCTTGATGCAACGAATGTGGATGTGATGCAATTGATTGTGCAGACTCAAAGACTCTATACTGATGAGACATGAAAAACAGATCTTTGGGTTGCCTAGGTTTGTAATCATGCACCACTTCGAATGGATTCATGCCTATGGACTTATGAACCGAACTATTATATGCAAACTCAACTGTCGGTAATATTAAATCCCAGGTCCTAGCATATGCATTTGGGTTGAGCCTATGATGTGGAAGGTTGGGCAGAAATACTCCGGAAACTAGATCAATTGCGTGTTGGATATCATGCATCGGAGAAAGTGCATTCGGAAGATCATCAGGGACTACATCATTAAACTCCTCTAGAAGGAAAACTACTATAGGGGAATGTTCAAGATTGGACTCCACATGGGTATCTTTAGCTACAAGTGCCAATTCAAGTGACTGGCTCTCAATATCTGTCACTACCTCTTCCACAGTAGTGTAGTGAAGTGGCTTGGTTGTACTTAGATCAATAGTCTCCCTTTAGGAATCATTTTGGACAAAATCTAATTCTATAGGTTCGTCTGTAAAGTCTTCTTCATAGTCTTCTATATTTGGTTCGTAGACTTCTTCGACATATTCGACCTCTTGGCTCCTAACTTCTGGTTCAGTAGTCAGGTAGGTCCTAATAAAAAATTGGGATGCTATGTGGTCGAATTGTTGACACCTTGAGCATTGGGTTTGGTGCCCAAGAAAATGAGGAAGGATTATAGGTGGTGCAACCAAACCGATTTTAGGTTGGGCTGCAATAGGGGTTGGCGGTGTAGAGGTCCTAGAATTTTGCATGAGCTCACGGATCTCTTGTTTGAATTTCTTATATCCAGCCCGCATGGCAACGATCTGTTCTAGGAGAGACCTCAAATTGTCGGAATTCATGGTAGCTACAGGGGTTTGAGGTTGATTGAGATAGTGCTTCATATCACCACAGGTTGGCTTGCAATGATGACACTGGGTGATGATGTGAAATGCAGTGTCACTAATGAAACCCTTATAAGTATGATGCTGGATCAGATTTGATGCAGGACAACCTACTAATGCAATCTATTATGATTTCAGAGATCAGCAAGTCTTCACAAGAATAACTTAAAGTTTAAATGTTGCTGATTTTTACTTCGGTTATTCAGAATTAAGAATTAAGATTATTCAATTTAAGAAATTAGATTGCAATCAAGTAGTTCAATTGTTCTGATCCTAAAGTAATTTGAACGAATAATGTTGAGAAACGTCCTGTTACTAAGGTGTGCTAATTTAATATCAAGATTTAATGGGTAATAGGGTGGGTTTGGAAGTGAAAGGTTTAATGTTCTGAATTTGGACAACAATATAAATTTTCAAGAATATGGCTATCATGCAAGAGAACTAGAACATAATTAAATGAACAAGCCCAAGAAAAGTAAAAACCTTATTACCTGTCGTGAAGTAGGCGACCAGAATGTATGCTCGTGGGCTGGGGCGACGATCGGTGCGTGGTTGCAGCTGATGGACCTTTTCAATTGGCTTCAATTGAGGTTGATTGAGATAGTGCTTCATATCACCACAGGTTGGCTTGCAATGATGACACTAGGTGATGATGTGAAATGCAGTGTCACTAATGAAACCCTTATAAGTATGATGCTGGATCAGATTTGATGCAGGACAACCTACTAATGCAATCTATTATGATTTCAGAGATCAACAAGTCTTCACAAGAATAACTTAAAGTTTAAATGTTGCTGATTTTTACTTCGGTTATTCAGAATTAAGAATTAAGATTATTCAATTTAAGAAATTAGATTGCAATCAAGTAGTTCAATTGTTCTGATCCTAAAGTAATTTGAACGAATAATGTTGAGA